>NC_066531.1:7542540-7594014 GCF_024679095.1 Eriocheir sinensis
AGGCATTTTCTCAATATCTTCTAAACAAAATGTTGGAGCAGTATGGTGTTATGGCACAGCATTTTTGACACCCTTCCTTATTTTTTGGCAAGATAGAGCATTGCAAAATGTGATTAATTAAGGCGCTTACTCTTGACTCTAATAGCGAAGCCTGGCATGTCCCTCTAGACATTCGAACAAGGGGACCGTGACGTTGCTGTGACGGGTAAACCAGGGGTTCTTAAACGGGGGTATCTTTACCCCTTGGGGGTATGAGAACCAAATGCTGGGGTTATGGAACTCAATCTCTGTATATTATTATATATCAAACAGGACTGGTGATGATGATTTCGGCAATCAAGCGAAGGGGATATGTGACCGTACTGAGCAATCCAATGGGGGTCTGGATCATCAAAAGGTTAAGAACCCCTGGTGTATACCTGTAGGGCTGCTACATACCCACCCACTACTCCACACCTGTCTTCCCCTTCCCCCATCCCTCCTCCGTTACCCCTGCCCTGTCCATCGCCCCCCTCCTCTCTCTCTCTCTCTCTCTCTCTCTCTCTCTCTCTCTCTCTCTCTCTCTCTCTCTCTCTCTGACTCGGGCTACAGTGAGTCGGAGTATGGGTCGCGGCTCAGTGACGGCATCTCGTCCACTCACGCCGAGCTCCAGGTATAAAACTAGGTCTGACACAAACTCTCTCCATCAAAAACGACGTACATATGTTTGTTGACAGCAGATCGGCTCTGGAGTCCCTATACAGCAATAAGCCCGAGTATCACATTCTTGTAACAGCGTGTAAACGTTTTATACCGAGTGTCAAGGCAGCAGGGTCAAGCTGTACTGGCTGCCATCCCATGTGGGCACTAAATGCAACGACACGGCTGACAAAATAGCAAAATCGGTCTGCGATAAAGAGCATATTGACATTGTGTGCCCCATATCAATACGGCAAATAAGGTCAATAATAAAGTCAAGGCAGGATAAGGTCGGATCCCTCAGAAGGGCGGAGATGTATGACAACTCTCCAGCACTACATGCATGTGAGTCAACACACAGACGTCACATACGGCAGAGGTGGGGATAGTGTGCATGACACCGTTATGATGAGACTAAGGCCTGGCTATAAGTATTACTGGGAGCTTGGGCTCCCAGTAAATGATGAATTAAAAAATGTGGCATATGTGAACAGGACGACTCTCACACACTAACCCATTATGTACTGACTTGTCCCTCCCTCTCTAAATATAGAAACAACTTTATACACGACGTCAAGGAACAAATAGTGTGGATGATGAATAATAATAAGGTTAGGGAAATTCTCTGTAAATACAAATCTTTCGCTCCCCAAGTCTAAAATTGTAAGTGTGTGTGTGTGTGTGTGTGTGTGTGTGTGTGTGTGTGTGTGTGTGTGTGTGTGTGTGTGTGTGTGTGTGTGTGTGTTTAAGAATGTACAAACTCATTTGTATTATGTAGGGGCTGTACCACTATCATAGAGGAAATCATATGTAATGAGTTTGTGTATGCCAGTGTTCTTGTGTGTTGCTGGTCCTAGTTGACTGCTTGTAAGATCATATTAAGTGTACGTGTGTGTGTGTGTGTGTGTGTGTGTGTGTGTGTGTGAATAATGAATTGTTTATGCACTGCCTAATGCCAACAATATATGTTCTATTTTCTATGCACTTAAGAGTACGCCACAGTAGGGAAATGTAACTTAGGGGTGCAAGCAGAAATCTGTCTCATCCATTTGACTAATTTGTCAATAAACCATATCAAATCAAATCAAATCTCTCTCTAATGAAGAAATTATTGCAGCCAACTCTAAAAATAATCTGAAATCTTTATTCAGCTACATAAACAACAGAAAGGCGATTAGAAGTGGAATTGGACCTTCAACAAACAGTGACAGTGCACTAGCGACTGACAGCCAACACATTGCAAACCTCTTAAACAGTTACTTTTCCTCGGTGTTTAATACAAACAGTCTTCCCTCCCACTACCACCAACACCAGTACTAAGGTAAATCTCGAGCATGCATTGCCTAATTTTGAAATAACAACCGATGAAGTCCATAAAGTTCTCCATTCACTTAAAACTAATAAAAGTCCCGGACCCGATAAAGTATATCCTATACTACTTAAAGAAACAAAGAGCGAAATAGTCTCCTCCCTCACAACCGTATTCAATATGTCCTTGCGACAAGGCATCGTCCCTTCGGATTGGAAAAAGGCTAACGTGACACCGATTTTTAAGAAAGGAGACAAAAAAAATACCAGGTAACTACCGACCCATTAGTCTAACTTCAATTGTAGGTAAGCTACTTGAGAGCATAATTAGAGACAAAATTGTGAGTTACCTCGAAAGCCACTCATTAATTGGGGATTCATAACATGGCTTCCGTAACAAAAGATCCTGCCTGTCAAACCTACTGACCTTTCATAACGATCTCTTCTCAATTTAAGACGTAACCAAATCAGTGGACGTAGTCAATCTTGATTTCCAGAAAGCGTTTGGTAAAGTCCCACATCATAAATTACTTTATAAATTAAAGCATATAGGTATTGACGGTCAAGTAAACCAATGGATCGCGAATTGGTTGAGCAACAGACAACAAAGAGTAGTGATTGACGGATATAACTCAGAGTGGGCGCCGGTCACTAGTGGCGTCCCTCAGGGCTCGGTTCGTGGCCCAGTGCTCTTCATTATTTACATCAACGACATGGATGTTGGACTCAATAATCGCATTAGTAAATTTGCAGACGACACAAAGATTGGTAACTCGGTTCTCACTGACGAAGACAGGCAAAGCCTCCAAGAAGATTTGCACAAAATGTCAGCTTGGTCGGATTGATGAGAGATGCCCTTTAACGTAGACAAGTGCCAGGTCCTTCAAGTTGGAACAATAAATAAGAAGTTCGATTACGAAATGCGCGGTGTTAAACTCACAAGCGTTCAATGCGTTAAGGACCTGGGGGTCAAAATCGAGTCAAACCTCAAATTCTCACATCAATGCATCGATGCAGCAAATAAAGCGAACAGAATGTTGGGCTTCATTAAAAGAAACTTTTTATTCAAGAATAAAGATGTAATACTTCCGCTCTACAATAGTTTAGTCAGACCCCACTAGGAATATGCCGTACAGTTTTGGTCTCCTCACCATGCAAAGGACATTGCTAAATTAGAAGGTGTTCAGCGTCGGGCAACAAAAATGATCCCTTCCTTGCGCAACAAATCCTACGAAGAAAGGCTTTCCACTCTTAACATGTTCTCTCTTGAGGAACGTCGCCTCCGAGGAAAACTGATCGAATGTTTTAAAATACATAATGGTTTCACGAATGTAGACAGAACAGAATTGTTTATGATCGATGACACCTTGCGAACGAGGAACAATGGCATAAAACTCAAATGTAGACAAGTAAATTCAGACTGCACCAAATTTTTCTTCACCAACGTTGTAGTGCGAGAATGGAGTAAGCTTCCACCGTCAGTGGTCCAATGTAACAAGATTGACTCCTTTAAAAACAAACTCGACCATCACTTCCTTGAACTTAAAATTAACTAGAGTAGAAAAGCAACGTTTTGGAGCCATCTGATTAGTGTAGATTCACTTAGATTTAAGGACAGACCACCTAGTCTGGACCATGGGGTCTGTGTGGTCTGATTTTCTATGTAATTCTGTTATTCATTCTCTCTCTCTCTCTCTCTCTCTCTCTCTCTCTCTCTCTCTCTCTCTCTCTCTCTCTCTCTCTCTCTCTCTCTCATGCCTTATACATATAAAATTCAGCCATGCATAATGTTATCTTTATTTAGTGGCAGATAATTCGAAAGTATACGCTGAGTAAGGTAGGGTGGTTTGTGTTAACGAGCGTGATCGCTGTTCCAACAGCATGGCTTCTGTTTCTCAAGTGCTATATGATTTTTTTGTGGTGGAATCATATATCAACAGAAGCTGCATGTGGCACCCTTTTCCTCAGGCGTTGCAAGTCTGATGGGCTAGGGCAGTTGAGGTATGGTCACTTACAAGAGACTGCGTGGGCCGCCGCCGCCGCCGCCGACAGTTTTGGAAATTTCAAAACAATCGGCGCCCTTCCCGACATCTGTCACCCGCCGGCATTAACCACGGCCGTTGGATGTCCATCTCAACAGCGTCTCAACAACGTCGTTTCGGCGTCGTCTATTTTCGATGGTCGTGACGTACGTCTGGCAGCGCGATATTTTTAACGTTGGGATAAAAGATCGTGACTGAGGGCCATTCTTACAGTCGTCTCCGAATGGTCGGAAGACGGTCCCTAACACGTTCGGGTGGCTTGTTCTTTCTTACAGTCGCTTTTCCCACCTCTCCAACCGTCGGGAGTGCGGCCCGAGCGCCTCGCATTGGGTCCGAATTATTGGAACACGAATGGGGATCTACCAGGCTCCCCAGCTTGGTAGAGGGTGCCATCCCGAATCAATAAAATTACCTGTAGAATGTTGTAGCTTGTATACATGTTCCTTGTGTCACACAAAACATAAGCTCGATTATTATAAAAAAAAATGTTTTTATCCATTGAAGAGAAAGATGACTTTTATTTTATTTTAGAAGAATGTATGATGCAGCTTTGAATTCAAGATTCCATCAGCTCTGACGAGGAAAATATAACTAATTCACCACCGCTGGTTTTGACCACATATCTGCAATAATAACGGTAAGTGCAATTATATATCATCCCATAGGCTTGTGGAAGTCAAAATTCAATATCAAATAAACTATGAATACCATAAAAGTCACGTTCACTCTCTAAGCAAGGTCCAATACTACCAGAAAAACATGAGTCTGCAGCATTGAGATTCTATGGTCTGATGTACAGTATTATTAAGTTACCTATTACTTGTGATAATGATGGTTATGAAATTAGAACTTGGCAGTAATTTTCGTAATTGTTAGGAGGCTTTCCCACGAATTCACATGTATGTCCATAAATGTTGTTGATATTGTGGCAAGAGCTAAGCCACACACCACAGAACTTCTTATCTCACTTACAGTAAGCTGATAATGCTGATACATTTTTTGACTGACACATGAAACAGCTAAAAGTGAGGGTAAATTTTCCGTGGTAGGCTACACATGAGTGAGCTTACCAGACAAAATATATTTTCTACTGTTTTTTTTCTTTTTCATATGATTAATAGATTTTCAGTACTCATTTCTTGCAGAAATGTCTTGTTTTGATAAAACTTGGCTCAGATTTAAATGATTTCAGAAAAAAATTTTGGTTGCCAGACAAACCAACCTGACCTAACCTAACCAACCTGGACTCGGGCAGCATCGGCCTTGCTTATAATAAACTCCTAACCCAACCTATCTCTATTGGTATTATTTCAGGAGGCCATTGCAAATCTCATGAAGCTGTATGAAGATGTGAAGCAACATGCAGTTAATGAAATTGACATGCTGAGGGTTCCACGGATAATTCCGGTTGACCGTTCCAACCCAATGGCATACCTCAGTGAGGGAGACTTTATGATGAGGTACCGGCTAACAAAAGAAGCTGTGAGGGATCTCTAGCAGGAAATATCTCCCCATCTTCAAAGAATTAGAAATAACAGAGGTATGTCTACACAAACCCATAGTGCACCATCTACTAAAAATATATTTTGTTATATTGAACTCAAACATTTTATTTTTCACACCATCCAATACAGACACTCCATCTACACTCTTTAAATAACTCCTCTGAACTACTGTTGCTTATTCCACGTCCACGTTTTAGATACAAAAACTCTATTAATGTATTAGTATTGTACAGTATATAATGATATTAGTAATATCAGTTACAAATCTGTAATTCTCCGAAAGGCTGCAGTGTCCCTCATCACCTCCAGCTTCTAGTTGCACTACGGTACTTCGCCACTGGAGACTTCCAGATAACGATGGGTGACTGTAGTGATATGTCTACAGCATGTCAGCAAGTATGTCAAAGTTATTGTAACAGCGATTGCACGACAGGCACCCCGCTACATACATTTTCCCCAACCTAATGAAGCTCTTTCTGTAGCGTCTCATTTTTTTACCATTGCTGGAATGCCAGGAGTCTGCACTGATGGGTCTCATATTAAAATAATAAGTCCTGGAGGAGATAATGCAGAAATTTATCGATGTAGGAAGGGATACATGTCCTTAAACGTCCAAGGGGTTTGTGATGCAAACATGAAGTTCACAAATATTCTTTGCAGCTGGCCTGGATCCACACATGATGCCAGAATTTTTGAAAATTCACGCATTTATGCACGGCTCGAGGAAGGCCAGTTTTCGGGGCATTTGTTGGGTGACAGCGGCTGTGGATGCTCCCCATTCCTGTTGACACGAAAACTGAACCCAAGAAATGAAAAAGAAAGATATTATAATTCTGCACACATTAAAACTAGAAATGTGATAGAAAGAGCATTTGGTGTTTGGAAGAGGAGGTTTGCTTGTCTCTCTATCCCACTAAGAACAAAGCTTGCAACATCGAAAATCATAATAGTAGCTTGTGCTGTATTGCACAATATTGCTATAGAGAGGAGAATCATAACTGATGATGAGTATGAACTTCCTGATGCACAACACGATGATTATGAAGGGGAGGGAGAGGCACAAAAAGCAGCAGGTGGCCGTCAGAAACGGCAAGCTCTGATACACCGTTGGTTCTGAATAGTGCCATATGATCAGGGCAAAGACATTCTGTGAGTGGTGTGATGTGATAAGTGGATAAATATTAAGTCATGTAAGATCAGTGACAAGTTGTGGTGTAGTAAGAGATAATAAAAAAGGTAATTAAGGGCAATATTGAAGGTACAAACAATATTGAAGGTAATGTAAATTAAGTACATGAAAGAAAAATTAAATTTTGGCATTACATCGTTATAGCAGGAAATATATGATGCAAGGTAATGTTTAAGTTCTTCATTGTAATAATAAAAGTTAGCATACAATGTCTTTGAGTGTTTATATCCTGATCCTACGCAATGGCACTTATTTGTTCAAATAGTGGCTTTCAATGGCACCTTATAAAAACACTTAGCCTTCCCATCCTCGACATCCCCACACACACCCTAAGCAATACCCAGCTTGGGAAGCTGCAAAGAATACAAAGTAAAGCACTAGGTTCGCCACGAACCAATCCTACCCATATACTATGACCACCGAAGACATCCACACTGCCACAAAAACCCTCCCCCTTAACATAAGACTCCACCACCGAGCAGTCAAGATCTGGCTCCGCCTCAAGTCACTACACATACCCCACCTCACCACCATCACAGACAACGCCCACAACATTCGCCGCTACAACCAATCCTTCCCCAGCAGCCTCACTGCACTCAATACCGTCCCTGCCCCACTCTTTCACTGAAAGTCCCACTCCCCACATCCCTCCCCGAAGACGCCTAGCTAGCTAGCTACCAAACAACATAACACCTACACTTCACGCCACACAAACAGTATGTAAACACACTCCAAATAAATAACAACAACATATCTAAATTGTCAAATAATACCATGAACTTGATAAAATTAGCAAACTCTGTAACTATTAACTAAAAATAAAACGTCTTTTTCAGGTGGACGCCCACCATCTTTCTACCTCCGCCTGTATTTCTCTCTCTTCCCCCCTTTACCTTCTCCACCCCTCTTCTTTTACTTCACCCCTTCTCTCTCTCTCTCTCTCTCTCTCTCTCTCTCTCTCTCTCTCTCTCTCTCTCTCTCTCTCTCAAAAAAAAAGGTCTTCACAACTGCATCGGTAATTCTTCGAAAACAGTCCAAGGTTCCATCCAAAAATTCTATGCCCTTATCTGAAATTATTTTTGCCTCATTTTCCAGAACACTTGCAGTTCTTTTCGCTGTACAGACAGGTCACATTTCAATCTTTTTAGGGCTTCTGATTTTTCAAAGGAAAGTTTTATTTTTCTCTGAATTTTTTCTGCACTGAATTATTCACATTCACTGGAGAAACACTTCTTGATGAAGTGGAGGAGGAGGGGAAGGTGGTGCTGCTCTCCCCATGGTGTTCCTCTGCATTTATAGCTGGAAGGTCTTCCAGCAATGAAGCCTCCTGCTCCAAGGTCGTGTTACCTGCTGGGGAACAGCCGATTACTTCCACACCTGAAATGTACAAAATTCTAGATAAATATTCGTGTGTGATGCAAATAGCAGTGGGGAGAGAGAAAATTGAGGAGTTTGAGTTCATGGGCATAAAATAGGTCACACTAGATGAGCAGAGATGAGCTATCCGACTGGACAGTGTGAGCAAAGATTATAGAATCAGGGCTGCAGAGAGAAACATTGTGGAAACCTACGAACCTACCTGACCCACCCTAACCTAACCTGGACTGTGGCAGACTACCAGGACCTAATTTAACCTAACCTGCAGGTGCGTACCTAAATTTAACCTAACTTGCAGGTGCATACCGAACGTAAACAATTTTTTTTTACAAAGGAGACAGCTTAAGGGCACAAAAAAAGGAAACCATAATAAAAAAAGACCGCTGGTCGCTGCTCCTACAAAAAAAATCAAAAGAGGTGCCGAAAGAGAGGTCAATTTCGGGAGGATAGGTGTCCTGATACCTTCCTCTTGAAAGAGTTCGTTCATAAAATAGGTCACACTAGATGAGCAGAGATGAGCTATCTGACTGGACAGTGTGAGCAAAGATTATAGGAGTTTACCAGCGTGAGGGATGAAAGAGTCAAAATGCTGGTTAACTCTTGCATAAGGGGTTTGGACAGTATAGGAATGAGCATGAGTAGAAAGTCGTGTGCAGCGGGGCCACGGAAGGGGGGGAGGCATGCAGTCATCAAGTTCAGAAGAGCAGTCAGCGTGAAAATAGCGACAGAAGATAGAAAGAGAGGCAACATCGCGACGGAATTTAAGATGTAGAAAACTACCAGTAGGAGGAGGAGAGCTGATGAGATGAAGAGCCATAGGCCCGGATTGTCAAATCTAACCTTCGGGCGACGGGACCCTACGCCCAGAAATCTCTTCCGTTAAACTGTTTTGGGTCGCGAGGGGTCCCGCCGCGCCAAGGGGGAAGGGACGAGACGAAGGGACAACAAACACCGCCTCTTCCCCCTACCCTTCGCTGCCGCCGCTGTTATATTACCCCAATATTTGACCAGGTGAGCACATTTCCCACATGTGTCAATAGTTTTTACCTATTTAAGGATGCATTTAGCCTATGTGAACACGTGAAAGGGTCGAAAGTAGCCGTCATCACGTAGGATAAGGTAGGTTAAAAGTAGGAGCGGCAGGGGGCACACAGAGCTTACCTTCATTCCAATATTTGATCAGGTAAGCACATTCCCCACATGTATCAATAGCTTTTACCTGTTTAAGGATGCATTAAGCCTATGTGAACAGGTGAAAGGGTCGAAAGTAGCCGTCATCACGTAGGCCAGAGTGGGTCAAAGGTGGCTGGGGCAGGGGGCACACGACTTATTTTCATTCCAATATTTGACCAGGTGAGCACATTCCCCACATGTATCAATAGTTTTTACCTGTTTAAGGATGCATTTAGGCTATGTGAACACGTGATAGGGTCGAAAGTAGCCGTCATCACGTAGGCCAGACTATTAGATAAATACTTATTTTTCGTGGATAAGTTGTGCATTCTTATTTCATTGCTTTGGTCTCTAGTTAGGTATGAAAGAAGAACCTACATGGTGGCACTCCTGGGTTAAAATTTGTAATTGATTTTGCAGGTTACTGAGAGCATGGCCGCTTATGAGCAGGTTTGGGATGATCTGGACCTCTTGGATCAATTGGAGGAGCTAGATGGTGAGATAGATGCCGAAGGAGTTGTCGGACGTAGACGTCGCAGAATTGTTACAGGTAAACCCCAACAGACTTAAAGGATTATGTATACACCTTCGAAACACGCATCTTTCCCCAGCCAGCAAATCCAGCCCTCTGCCCACACGTAAGCACTTGTCACATACATCATCATCCCTTTCATTACTTCCTTTCAAGACTGCGCCTTCTTTAGATGTTGCAATGCTACAGTCATGTTTTACCGACAATCTGAATCTCCCCGTACCATCTCAAAGCCTATCAAGCTGACTTCCCCCATAAGAATGCCACATAAGGAATGGCTATGATATATTAAGTATATAATTATTAATCACTGTACACTTACAGATCGGATGAACCCCTTCACAGCAATGAGTGATGATGAATTAATGGACCGCTTCAGGGTCAGGAAAACGTCAATGTACGATTGAAGAAATTAGAGATCACCTTCCTGCCCCAAATGACTCAAGAGGTAATTTATTTCACCGTACATTACAATTATACAGTGTTTCTCTGTCAAACTGTCATATGTGCTAGTTATATATATATATATATATATATATATATATATATATATATATATATATATATATATATATATATATATATATATATTATTATTTTTTTTTTTACAGCAAAGGAGACAGCTCAAGGGCACCAAAAAGTAAACATTAATAAAAAAAAGCCCGCTACTCGCTGCTCCTAAAAAGAATCCAAAGAGGTGGCCGAAAGATAGGTCAGTTTCGGGAGGAGAGGTGTCCTGATACCCTCCTCTTGAAAGAGTTCAAGTCGTAGGCAGGAGGAAATACAGATGAAGGAAGATTGTTCCAGAGTTTACCAGCGTGAGGGATGAAAGAGTGAAGATGCTGGTTAACTCTTGCATAAGGGGTTTGGACAGTATAGGGATGAGCATGAATAGAAAGTCGAGTGCAGCGGGGCCACGGGAGGAGGGAGGCATGCTGTTAGCAAGTTCAGAAGAGCAGTCAGCGTGGAAATATCGATAGAAGATATAAAGAGAGGCATCATTGCGGCGGAATTTAAGAGGTAGAAGACTATCAGTATGAGGAGGAGAGCTGATGAGACGAAGAGCCTTTGCCTCCACTCTGTCCAGAAGAGCTGTGTGGTGGAGCCCCCACATGAGATGCATACTCCATACGAGGGCGGACAAGGCCCCTGTATATGAACAGCATCTGTGCAGTGGAGAAGGAGAAGAACTGGCGGAGACGGTACATAACGCCCAGCCTCGTGGAAGCGGATTGAGTAAGAGATGAGATATGAAGTTTCCAGTTGTGATTTTGAGTTAAGGATAGACCGAGGTTGTTTAGTTTTGAGGAAGGTGATAGGTGGTTGTTGTCAAAGAATAGTGGATAGGTGTTTGGAAGATTGTGTCGAGTGGTTAGGTGGAGAAACTGTGTTTTGAGGCGTTGAAGGACACCAGGTTCTTCTTGCCCCAATCGGAAATAATAGTAAGGTCTGAGGCTAAGCGTTCTGCAGCCTCCAGCCTTGAGTCGTTAAGTTCCTGAAGGGTGGGTCTTCTATTAAAAGAAGTTGAATAATGCAGAGTGGAATCATCGGCGTAGGAATGGATAGGACAGTTCGTTTTGGAAAGAAGATCATCAATGAACAACAGAAAAAGAGTGGGAGATAGGACAGAACCCTGTGGGACACCACTGTTAATATATTTAGGGGAAGAACAGTGACCGTCTACCACGGCAGAAATAGAACGGTCAGAAAGGAAACTGGAGATAAAGGTACAGAGAGAAGGATAGAAACCGTAGGAGGGTAGTTTAGAAAGCAAAGATTTGTGCCAGACCCTATCAAAAGCTTTTGATATGTCCAGCGCAATAGCAAAAGTTTCACCGAAACGGCTAAGAGAGGATGACCAAGAGTCAGTTAAGAAGGCTAGGAGATCACCAGTAGAACGCCCCGTGCGGAACCCATACTGGCGATCAGATAGAAGGTCAGAAGTGGAAAGGTGCTTTTGAATCTTCCGGTTAAGGATTGATTCAAAAGCTTTAGATAGACAAGAAAGTAAAGCAATAGGACGGTAGTTTGAGGGATTGGAGCGGTCACCCTTCTTAAGTTTGAGAGAAGAGTTCAGCCTTAGAGATAGATGAGACGGCAGTGTTGCCGTCAGGACTGAGGAGTGGAGGGAAAGATGAAGAAGTGAAGTTGGAGGAGATGTTTTTGGCTAGATGCCAGAAGTCACGGGAAGAGTTAGAGAAAGCAAGGTTTTGACATTTTCTATTAATGAAAGAATTTTTGGTTAGTCGGAGAATAGATTTGGCACGATTTCGGGCAGAAATGTAAAGGTCATAATTAGCATTAGTTTGAAGGCTCTGGTATCTTTTGTGAGCTACCTCTATCATTGACAGCACGAGAACAAGCGTGATTAAACCAAGGCTTTTTAGCGTGAGGAGTAGAGAAAGAACGAGGAATGTATGCCTCCATTCCAGAGACAATCACCTCTGTGATGCGCTGAGCACACACAGAGGGGTCTCTATCCTGGAAGCAATAATCATTCCACGGGAAATCGGAAAAGTACATCCTCAGGTCGTCCCACCGAGCTGAAGCAAAATGCCAGAAGCATCGCCTCTTCGGTGGGTCCAGAGGGTGTACAGGAGCGATAGGACAGGATGCAGAAATAAGATTGTGATCGGAGGAGCCCAACGGAGAGAACAGTTTGACAGAATAAGCAGAAGGGTTTGAGGTAAGGAAGAGGTCTAGAATGTTGGGCCGATCTCCAAGACGGTCAGGAATACGTGTAGGGTGCTGGACCAACTGCTCTAGGTCGTTGAGGATAGCAAAGTTGTAGGCTTGTTCACCAGGATGGTCAGTGAAAGAGGATGAAAGCCAAAGCTGGTGGTGAATATTGCACGTATCAAGTGTCATTTATAGTTCCTATCCATCACAGCCTCAAGGGTTAATTTGACATGAGTGCAGATGCCACACACAGCCACTATGTATGCTCCCAACTTTGCCGTTACCTTTTACACGAGCTTCCTCTCTTGACAGGCTGTCCTGTTCCGCCACATCTCCAAACCCTGATCGCGATACGCTACATGGCAACCGGAGACCACCAAATGACTTTAGGTGACTGCCATGATGTATCACAAACAACAGTCAGCCAGTGCCTGAAGGTGGTGTCAAGAGCAATTGCTAGCTTGAGCAGGCATTATATACAGCCAGCTTCGGGCAATGATCTGCAGCGTACAATCCAGGATTTTCATGCCATTCATGGAATGCCTGGAGTTATCGGGGCAATTGACTGTACACACATTGCCATACTGAGACCCTCTGTTGAAAATTCAGAGACCCTCTGTTGAAAATTCAGAGGTGTTTCGGTGCAGGAAAGGTTTCTTTTCATTGAACGTCCAAGCTGTATGTGGACCTGATCTGCGGTTTCATAATGTTGTTGCCCGTTGGCCAGGGAGTGTCCACGACAGTAGGATTTTCTATAACAGTAGGATCTGGGCTGATATAGAGGAAAATTTAAACCCTAGGTATCACTTGCTTGGAGACGCTGGCCATGCCTTGAAGAGGTATCTGTTGACGCCAGTGTCAGCTCCAACTAATGAGCACGAGAGGGCTTATAACAACAGTCATACCCATACGAGGAATGCAGTTGACAGGGCATTTGGTGTTCTAAAAAGGAGATTTGGGTATTTAGGGAAGAAAGTTAGGACAAATTTAGACACCACTAAAGCCATCATAGTTGCTGCAATGGTACTGCACAATACTGCAGTCCAAACTAGACTGGTTTTGCCACAAGATGGAAGGGACATGATAAACATCGATATCAATGCTCTCCATAATGAAGTGCCAATACAGAGACAGGCGAACGTACTAGGTAGACTGAAACGGCAGCAAATCATTACTGACTTCTTTTAAACAAGATGGGAACATTATTGTAGGTATAAACAGATGTCTTCTCTGTCTCCGAACTCTTTCTTTGTAAAGGTGGTCAGATGGCATCCACTTGAGCCTTACCATGGGCACACCCTTCAGACAGTTCTTGAGAGCAAGTAGCAGTTCTATGTGAATGGTGTAGTATATATTTCTTTTTGACCAATTGTTAAATAAAGCTCAGGTGCTACCATATAGTTTTTACCTTTGTGTTTTTTATATCACACAAAAGTCAGAACATGAAAATTCTTAAATTATCTTAAACATGCAAGAAATTGGATGATGTTAGCAAGGCAAACGCTGATGTCAGTTGGCATACAATATTTTTACTAAAACATATTTACATAAACTTAAACCTATTCCTACATTCTAAGATTATATTTACAAAAACCTATTCCTACAATCTAAGATTAATATGTATATTTAATCTAGAATTATATTTACATAAACTTAACTTATTCTTACATTCTAAAATTTATATCTATATCTATACGGTCAAGTAAACCAATGGATAGCGAAGTGGTTGAGCAACAGACAACAAAGAGTAGTGATTGACGGATTTAACTCAGAGTGGGCGCCTGTCACTAGTGGCGTCCCTCAGGGCTCGGTTCTTGGCCCAGTGCTCTTCATAATTTACATCAACGACGTAGATGTTGGACTCAATAATCGCATTAGTAAATTTGCAGACGACACAAAGATTGGTAACTCGGTTCTCACTGACGAAGACAGGCAAAGCCTCCAAGAGGATTTGCACAAAATTTCAGCTTGGTCGGATAAATGGAAGATGCCCTTTAACGTAGACAAGTGCCAGGTCCTCCAAGTTGGAACAAAAAATAAGAAGTTCGATTACGAAATACGCGGCGATAAACTCACAAGTGTTCAATGCGTTAAGGACCTGGGGATCAAAATCGCATCAAACCTCAAATTCTCACATCAATGCATCGATGCAGCAAATAAAGCGAACAGAATGTTGGGCTTCATTACAAGAAACTTTTTTATTAAAAAACAAAGATGTAATACTTCCGCTCTACAATAGTTTAGTCAGACCCCACTTGGAATATGCGGTACAGTTTTGGTCTCCCCACCATGTAAAGGACATTGCTAATCTAGAAGGTGTTCAGCGTCGAGCAACAAAAATGATCCCTTCCTTGCGCAACAAATCCTACGAAGAAAGGCTTTCCACCCTTAACATGTTCTCTCTTGAGAAACGTCGCCTTCGAGGAAAACTGATCGAATGTTTTAAAATACTTGATGGTTTCACGAATGTAGACAGAACAAAATTGTTTATGATCGATGACACTTTGCAAACGAGAAACAATGGCACAAAACTCAAATGTAGACAAGTAAATTCAGACTGCACCAAATTTTTCTTCACCAACGTTGTAGTGCGAGAATGGAATAAGCTGCCACCATCAGTGGTCCAGTGTAACAGGATTGACTCCTTTAAAAACAAGCTCGACCGTCACTTCCTTGAACTTAATATTAACTAGAGTAGAAAAGCAACGTTTTGGAGCCATCTGATTAATGTAAAATGACTTAGGTTTAAGAACAGACCACCTAGTCTGGACCATGGGGTCTGTGTGGTCTGATTTTATATGTAAATCTATGTAAATCTACAACTAAGCTAAACCTAAATTTACATTAAAATTATACTCATTTTTAATTTGTTTTTATTGTTTATTCCTTGATTCTAGTAATTTTTGCCGTGCAATTTCCTTGTAAAGTCTGACCTCTTCCCGCCTCTCCTTGGCCTCTTCCCGCCTCTCCTTGGCCTCTTCCCGCCTCTCCTTGGCCTCTTCCCGCCTCTCCTTGGCCCCTTCCCGCCTCTCCTTGGCCTCTTCCCGCCTCTCCTTGGCCTCTTCCCGCCTCTCCTTGGCCTCTTCCCGCCTCTCCTTGGCCTCTTCCCGCCTCTCCTTGGCCTCTTCCCGCCTCTCCTTGGCTTCTTCCCGCCTCTCCTTGGCCTCTTCCCGCCTCTCCTTGGCCTCTTCCCGCCTCTCCTTGGCCTCTTCCCGCCTCTCCTTGGCTTCTTCCCGCCTCTCCTTGGCCTCTTCCCGCCTCTCCTTGGCTTCTTCCCAACTCTCCTTGGCCTCTTCCCAACTCTCCTTGGCTTCTTCCCAACTCTCCTTGGCTTCTTCCCAACTCTCCTTGGCTTCTTCCCAACTCTCCTTGGCTTCTTCCCGCCTCTCCTTGGCTTCTTCCCGCCTCTCCTTGGCTTCTTCCCGCCTCTCCTTGGCTTCTTCCCAACTCTCCTTGGCTGCTTCCCGCCTCTCCTTGGCCTCTTCCCGCCTCTCCTTGGCTTCTTCCCAACTCTCCTTGGCTTCTTCCCAATTCTCCTTGGCTTCTTCCCAACTCTCCTTAGCTTCTTCCCAACTCTCCTTGGCTTCTTCCCAACTCTCCTTGGCTTCTTCCCAACTCTCCTTGGCTTCTTCCCAACTCTCCTTGGCTTCTTCCCAACTCTCCTTGGCTTCTTCCCAACTCTCCTTGGCTTCTTCCCAACTCTCCTTGGCTTCTTCTTAACTCTCCTTGGCTTCTTCCCAACTCTCCTTGGCTTCTTCTCAACTCTCCTTGGCTTCTTCCCAACTCTCCTTGGCTTCTTCCGAACTCTCCTTGGCTTCTTCTCAACTCTCCTTGGCTTCTTCCCAACTCTCCTTGGCTTCTTCTCAACTCTCCTTGGCTTCTTCCCAACTCTCCTTGGCTTCTTCGTAACTCTCCTTGGCTTCTTCCCAACTCTCCTTGGCTTCTTCCCAACTCTCCTTGGCTTCTTCTCAACTCTCCTTGGCTTCTTCCCAACTCTCCTTGGCTTCTTCTCAACTCTCCTTGGCTTCTTCCCAACTCTCCTTGGCTTCTTCGTAACTCTCCTTGGCTTCTTCCCAACTCTCCTTGGCTTCTTCGTAACTCTCCTTGGCTTCTTCCCGCCTCTCCTTGGCTTCTTCCCAACTCTCCTTGGCTTCTTCCCAACTCTCCTTGGCTTCTTCGTAACTCTCCTTGGCTTCTTCCCAACTCTCCTTGGCTTCTTCGTAACTCTCCTTGGCTTCTTCCCGCCTCTCCTTGGCTTCTTCCCAACTCTCCTTGGCTTCTTCCCGCCTCTCCTTGGCTTCTTCCCAACTCTCCTTGGCTTCTTCCCGCCTCTCCTTGGCTTCTTCCCAACTCTCCTTGGCTTCTTCGTAACTCTCCTTGGCTTCTTCCCAACTCTCCTTGGCTTCTTCTCAACTCTCCTTGGCTTCTTCCCAACTCTCCTTGGCTTCTTCCCAACTCTCCTTGGCTTCTTCTCAACTCTCCTTGGCTTCTTCCCAACTCTCCTTGGCTTCTTCTCAACTCTCCTTGGCTTCTTCCCAACTATCCTTGGCTTCTTCGTAACTCTCCTTGGCTTCTTCGTAACTCTCCTTGGCTTCTTCCCAACTCTCCTTGGCTTCTTCCCAACTCTCCTTGGCTTCTTCCCAACTCTCCTTGGCTTCTTCCCGCCTCTCCTTGGCTTCTTCCCAACTCTCCTTGGCTTCTTCCCAACTCTCCTTGGCTTCTTCCCAACTCTCCTTGGCTTCTTCCCAACTCTCCTTGGCTTCTTCCCAACTCTCTTTGGCTTCTTCCCAACTCTCCTTGGCTTCTTCCCAACTCTCAACAGTACACAACAGTTTCTCCACCTATCCACTCGACACACTCTTCCAAACAACTATCCCCTATTCTTTGACAACACCCAGCTATCACCTTCCTCAACACTAAACATCCTCGGTCTATCCTTAACTCAAAATCTCAACTGGAAACTTCATATCTCATCTCTTACTAAATCAGCTTCCTCGAGGCTGGGGGCGTTCTGTACCGTCTCCGCCAGTTCTTCTCCCCTGCACAGTTGCTGTCCATATACAGGGGCCTTGTCCGCCCTCGTATGGAGTATGCATCTCATGTGTGGGGGGGCTCCACTCACACAGCTCTTCTGGACAGAGTGGAGGCTAACGGCCGTATTCTCAGTGAATCTCTTCCCCCTTCCCGCGAGGAAACAAGGCTTCGTGGACCAAACCGTATGCTCAGTGACGAGGAGTGTCTTTGATGCAGCGCGCGAAGCGGCGAACGGGAAAGAAATGAACTAATTTCCTCTCCTGACGAAGAGGAGGTGAAGGCCAGCTCTTCGCCAATATCTTCGCACATTTAATGCTTTATTACAACATTTTTCCATGTTGCTGTATTATTAATTGGGTATAAGAACAATTTAAATTTTCTAGGCCTTATATAAAAAGTAATAAAATGCGAGAAACATTATTTTTCTGTTTATTCAAGACTTCACGGTTCCTATGATAATTTAAGCCAACGCTGGAACACAGTTTCAACACACCGCCCGCGCCAGGCTCCAGGTTTCAGAACAGCAGCTGCTCCTCGCATATTGTCACAGCCATTTCTTCCTAGGTAAGCACGGATATTGTTTTATAACATGTTTTCTAGGTGTTATGAACGACATGTTTCCCTAGTTTACCTCTGAATAGAAGAAACTATTCCTACTTTCTTCCATATGAACGAACCCAAAATGATGTTGGCTTGTTATATTTTTCAAGCTCGTTGACTTGAGGGGCTATGGAGCCCTGCAGAGGAGCTAGATAGGCCTCACGGACTGTCTAGCTGGTCGGAGGCACGGGTGCATTGTGCAACCCGTAGCCCGAGCCGAGCTTAGCATGTGGTAGAACAATACCATGTCAACTACTATTCATAATAGTGCGTAGTTTGGTAAGGATTAGTTACAACAATGCTTACTTTTCTCTTACCCTACACTCTGTGCTTACATTTCTTATCACAATAGATTTATGACACCTTTATTCCCCGTTGAAACCTGTCACTCTGGACAAAATAAGAAAGAAATGATTACATTAAAGATAACAGTTCTGCAGATTTCATGCTACTGCCCACTTTTTTTTTCATGATCTGTTTCATGTGCTTTTTGACCATAGTAACTGCTCTCTGAGTCTTGCACCTATTGCCGTGATCTAAAGGTAAGAAGAGTTTGAGGGGTAAATGAAAATTAAGCATTGATTTAATAAATTTTTACTCATATTTTTATCCCAGAGTTTTGCTCTGTCTTCATAGCCCTGGGCACTATTGTATCATATAAATGTGTTGTAAGGGAGGAATAATATTTGGAAGTTTTATTTCATGGCCAGTGGACATGGTATTTGCTTGGTTAAAATATTCTAGCTTATTGATTCACCAAAATGTACAAGTTTTGGAGTTTGAAATAGATGATGCAGTGCTTGCTCTCTTATGCTACAAGCTGCTTATCATATTGTGACCATGGGCAATGATTAAAAATCATTTCTGTTTGCAGGGAATTAAACCATGTTTGGCGATGAGATGTACCAATGGTTACAGTGGCAATGGGATGCTGAGCTAGAAGAAATGGATGCCCAACAAGAGGTCCTAGAAAGGAGGTACATGCGACGGCCCCGGCGAGTTGTTCCAGACCGCATGAACCCGTTTGTTGCCATGAGTGATAATGAGTTTGTCGACCGATTCCGGTTAAAGAAAGAATCGGTGAACTCAATCATTCAAGAAATTCAACATGATCTTCCTGTTACCAATGACAGAAGAGGTTAGTAACTATTACCTAACAGGAAACTGGAGATTGCAGTGCTTCATGACCATCGGAATTACCTTACAGTCCACATCATTTTAACTCCCATTCATCATTATAACCCGTCTTCTGAGCATAACTGTTAAGTCTTATGGTTTGTTATAATAGTAATGGGTCTTTCATTCCACAACCGTACTTTGACTACTAAAATGTGACTAATCAGTCCCAAGCTTTATAAAAGAGGCTAGGCCTGTTTATTTTTGTCGCACTACGTGAAAATCTACACAGCATTCTGCATAAAACTTGTTATATCGAAATGATGTCCTACTCCTTTCTTCTTTACAGGTAACCCTGTGCTACCACATCTGCAGGTCCTGATTACGTTAGCCTGTATGGCAAGTGGAAGCCATCAAGCAGTGATTGGAGACTGTTATGATGTTTCGCAAGCCAGAGTGAGTAGGTGTTTGACTAGAGTTGCTAGGGTCATTGCATTTCTTAGTAACAGATATATACAGTATCCAGCTAGAAATATGCTCTTTAAAGTAATGAACGATTTTCATGCAATTGCCGGAATGCCTGGTGTTGTTGGGTGTACAGACTGCACCCATATTAAAATTCTAAGACCACCGCGTGATGACTCCGAGCTGTTCCGATGCAGGAAAGGTTTTTTCTCTTTGAATATTCAAGCCATTTGTGGTCCTGATCTTGTTTTTTTATGATATAGTGTCAAGGTGGCCTGGCAGTGTCCATGACAGCAGGATTTTTTAAAACAGTAGGATTTATAATAGGTTACAAGATGGCCAATTGCAGGGTCATCTCTTGGGTGACAATGGCTACCCCTGTAGGAAGTACCTCTTAACCCCACTAATGAACCCTAATGGACCCCATGAAGAATCCTATAACAGAAGCCACATCAAAACCAGAAACACAATTGAGAGGGCTTTTGGGGTGCTTAAGCGTCGCTTTTGCTACCTTGGCACAACCATGAGAACAAACTTGGACACTACCAAAGCCATCATCGTTGCTTCAGCAGTCCTTCACAATATTGCAATTCACACTAGACTTGATATGGATAAGGAAGTTAGAGATGTGCATGCAGACATGCAACGTGAAAATAATGTCCTTGCTAATGATCCTGCTATGCAGAATAATAATGCAGCTCTGCAGGGTCGTCTTAAACGAGAGCAAATTATCAGGGACTACTTTTAAGAACTTTGCGTGGCAAGCTACCTGGACCTGGATTCCTCTCACTACCTACAGCCCTTTTATAGCTCTTACTATAGTAGGTGTGTATATGCCTGTTTGTATTTGTATGTGGCATGGTTGGAATAATTCATGATTTTTTTCCTAAGAAAAACAATAAAAATTTGATGTCTGATTTAAATCGGATTTTCTGTTATTCAAATTGATTTTCTTTTGTCTATGATTTTTTTGCATTGCTTGTTTCCACTGATTATTTGCTCGTATTATGAAGCATATATATATATATATATATATATATATATATGTATATATATATATATATATATATATATATATATATATATATATATCTATATATATATATATATATATATATATATATATATATATATATATATATATATATATATATATATATATATATATATATATATATATATATATATATATATATATATATATATATATATATATATATATATATATATATATATATATATATATATATATATATATATATATATATATATATATATATATATATATATATATATATATATATATATATATATATATATATATATATATATATATATATATATATATATATATATATATATATATATATATATATATATATATATATATATATATATATATATATATATATATATATATATATATATATATATATATATATATATATATATATATATATATATATATAAATAATTTAAAATACAGTACATTTAATTTTGATTTAAGTTATGATTTTCTTTTCTCTAATTTTAATCTAATTAAGCAAAATAACCCTGTATAATGTGGGTGCATAGCTGACTGTAAATAGATATATAATGCCTAACTTGTACAGATGATGGTAATAAAGAAATGAACTTCTGGTTATAGAATTTACCTTCTCCTGCTGTTGTTATTGAAGCATGACTGTACGAAGTAATAATGTAGTGCAGCAACTTGCCTGATGGGCAAGCCTCCCATAACTCACCCTGTGAAAGGGGTACCTTTTTGACTGGTTGGGTGTGACTCTCCCGTCTCGCATTGAAACAAAATGCTGACACACACACACACACACACACACACACACACACACACACACACACACACACACACACACACACACACATAAAGACACATGGATGTACAGTGAATAAAGAAAACAAAAGTATTAAATTACTGCTGGTTTATTTGTAGTTTGCTAACTTATTTTTGAGGACCTCTTCCTCTAGCAGAGCAATTCTTGCTCTAGTTTGAGCTTCTGCCATTTTTGTTTGAGTTTCTGCCAGTTGTGCACTCAGCAACTCCTGCCGCATGGCCTCTGTCTCCATTTGCAGTTCTAATAATTCATGCTGCCTCGCAAATACTTCTTTCCGCCACTGAGTTCCCTCCGAAAGTGCTGGGAATGTCGTTTCAAATTTTCTGTGGCGGCGAAGACTCTGCCAAGTAAAATAATGAAAATTAGTAAAACTAGATGTTCTATATTGTCCCTTTCCCCTGCACTTGAATACGATGATTCATATTTTGTCTAGGTTATGTATAGAAAGAACTGTATTACTTATTAAGTAGGGATATTAGTGAAAATATGTCCGTGTCTATGGGTATGGCAAAACAAAGTGGTAATGTTTCATTATAATGAAGGCTGTCCAAGAGCTTAAACAATTAGGAAAAAACATAAATGCCATTCCCTAGACCTTTAAGTAGAAAATGCAACTTTTTCTGGATCCCTCACTGTACAAAGCAATATTAACATTTGTGAAAGGAACTGTACTATCTACACACAAAGGATACAATTTGAAAGACTCATTTCGTCATGGTTATAAATAAAAAATTAAACTCATAACTTACTGTGGCAGCACTTTCTGCTCCCTCGGAGACATGACGTTGAGGTGTTGATATGTTATTAACACCCACTGTGTTTGCCTGTTGTTTCTGCCAAGGAAAGCAATGAAAATAAGAAATCTAAACAGTAAAAGTAGGTAGGTACCATAAACAAGGCACTGATCTTAGTAAAAAAAGAAATCATGGTTCTAAAACCTTATTACTCATGACTTACTTTCATGACACCCTCTGTTCCATTGGAGACATGTCGTTTGGGCGTCGTCTCTAGCAGCACTGTTGAGTCCTCCGTTACATTCTGGCAAGGAAAACAAAGAAAATTAGGACTACTAGGACTGAATGTGCCATATACAGATCCATTGCAGCACTCATGTCAGGACTCCTCTTATCAATGTATGTAAACAATAACATTTTATCAGTAAAGTTATAACACAGGTATTCATGCACTGACTTTGTGTAGAATTGTATCCAAGGACTTGGTGATAGTGGCACTTGTAGTCGGCACTGCCCCCATATACTGCGCCTCCTCCTCCTCCTGTAGGATTTTTTTTTTTTTTTTTTACAGCAAAGGAGACAGTTCAAGGGCACACAAAAAGCAAACATTAATAAAAAAAAAAGCCCGCTACTCACTGCTCCTAAAAAGAATCCAAAGAGGTGGCCGAAAGATAGGTCAGTTTCGGGAGGAGAGGTGTCCTGATACCCTCCTCTTGAAAGAGTTTAAGTCGTAGGCAGGAGGAAATACAGATGAAGGAAGAGTGTTCCAGAGGGAGGAAAAGTGTGAAAGATGAGGATGAAAGAGTGAAGATGCTGGTTAACTCTTGCATAAAGAAGGCAGTATAGAGGAGGCATGAGTAGATAGTCGAGTTCAGAAGATAGAAAGAGAGGCAACATTGCGGCGGAATTTAAGAGGTGGAGGCATGCAGTTAGCAAGTTCAGAAGAGCAGTCAGCGTGGAAATATCGATAGAAGATAGAAAGAGAGGCAACATTGCGGCGGAATTTAAGAGGTAGAAGACTATCAGTATGAGGAGGAGAGCTGATGAGACGAAGAGCCTTAGCCTCCACAAGATATTGTCAACAAGATATTGGTAGCTGGAGAGGTACCTCTAAGTATTCTTAGGTGACAGTAATGTAACCAAGTCTGGGTGCTAAAAGTCTTAATGACACATCAACAACAGGTTGAAAGAGGAGAGTCAGCGAAAACAAACAGACGTTGCTAAGTTAGCTACAAATTTCTTGTGAGAATGGCTAAGCACTTGCTGAAAGAAAACAGAAATAACTTGGCCAGTAATGTATACCTTAGAGAAATGGAAAACACTAACACAAAGTGAACTAAAACCTTAAAGAAATATATGAATGAACTAAATATAAATATGACACAATTTGATAGCCTGACCAAGAATAATATTTTATAGAAAAAGTAAGGAAATGGGACTCAACGAAATGGAAAATTGAAATTCAGACAAAGTCAACACTAATGATATATGAACTATACAAAAATTACCTAAAAGAAGAAACCTGGGCAGACAACACACTGGGAACAAAATTAATATTAGGAGGAAGAACTAATCCCCTCACTTAAACTGAAAGAACAGGTTTCAAAAGAAACGTGAAGTGTCCATGCTGTGGTGCAGAAATAGAAACTTTAGAACATTTTCTGCTAGACTGTGAAGAATATGCAGAAATAAGATAAAACCAAAACTTTATACAGAACACAAAAAAACAAAGCAGAGACTACTTAGTAGCCAATATACTAGTGTTTCAACCATTACCACTGGAAGGAACTAGAGAAAAAATTATATATCAGAAAAATCTGGATCAGAAGAAACAAGAAGATTCACCAAAACTAAGACTCAACAACGCCAATCAAGAATAAGGACCATAAGTGGGAGCCGTTACAAAGACAATCCCACGCCTACGACTGGACAGGGCTGGACAAGCTGTTTTGTAGCATAAGGATACTCTTATGGCTATGGGTTCTTACCCATCTCTGGTGCATAAGCAAATGCTGCGACGAGTGTATGCAATGATGACATTTGCACTTTCATGACAGATGTGGAGATCATTGTTGAACCTTCGGTAGGCATAAAAATACAGGGTCAGACATAGTGATTATTCCACTGAAGCGCAGTTAAAATGATTAACTATGAACACAGAACCATATACATAATATTCACCACAAGCAATAAGTCATTCAGGTAAGGAAGCAGCTTTAGCTTAACTCTGGTGGCATCGCTGTCAAACTCGCAGCCAAGGTCATCTATTTCACTACCGATGATGTCGATCACCTTTTTGGAGTTGTCGTCCAGGGTGAGAGGAGGTACACCACCGCCAGTTTTTCTATACTCTCTCTTCACGACAGCATGTTCCTTCTTAGCCCTGCAATAAATAAGGAGTTTTAGTGTTATGGGAGCGGGTTTTTACTGCAGTCTCGGACAAGGTACGGCTGACTCGAATTCTTCAAGGTGTACTGGTCATAATCCGGAGAATTTGGATGATAACCGCAACTGATTATTTTAAGATTTTGCCCTGCTTCCCTGTTCCCTATACCTAATTCAAACAAAAACTAACCTAACCTAAATAATCTACATTAGGTAAATATATTTATAGTCTCTGCTATTATTTAAACAGGTATCCGGTCATTTCACCCACATGCCATTCCGCCACACCATGGAGTCATTTCGCCCACTCGATAAAAGCCCCAACAAGCCTTCTACTGCTGCACTGTTCTGGACTTCTGGTGCTAGCCTCTCGAAGTACACACTATTTACATAGTATTTGACTACTCTAACAGTGTGGAAATGACATGGAATATGTGGGGAATTGACTCTTACATGTGGGTGAACTGACTCTTACATATGGACGAAAAGTCTTGTGGGTGAATTGACCGTAAACCTTCAAACTCAACTGTCTTGGTTGCTTAGAAACAATCTACACAGCAGGAATATTCAACTGAAACCCACTGCAAATGCAAGATACCCTAGCCTCGTAAGTATTCTTGCTACATCAACACAGGCCTATGCATTCATACACTTACTTGGCTTTGAGTCGCTCCCAGATTTTTTGCAGCTGGAACGCCGTCTTCTGCTCCCCATAGGCAGCAGCATTGAGCTGGAGGGTTATCCTCTCCCACGCCGTTTTTTTTTGCCCCACAACTCTCCCGTCAGTGCTCCTATTACTGATAATAGGTTCACTGTTTACGAGTTCTAATAATAGTTCTCGTTCGGGAGCGTTTACAGGGCTGGCCCTTCGAGACACCAGCATGGAGGCTGCCTGTTGAATGGAGGCCATTGCTTACTGCTGAATGCTGATGTTGCTACTGGAAGTTTTGGGATGAAACTGCTGGTCTGGCTGCGGCCTCCGGGGCTCGGTCTTGGTCATGGCTGACTTGTAAACAAACGTCGCCACGGCTGCCAATCGCTTCAATTTTCTGCTATATTTAATGTATGTCACTGTATCAAGCACTGTTTACATAAATATTAGCCACACTATATAATCCATTATAGAAATGTACCTAAATTGCATTAAGGTTTCGGTTTTCACCGTTTGTTTGATTTGCAGTAGTACCAACACTGCACGGAAAAATACCTTCGAAGGGGGAACATATTTCGCGACTGGGCATACCGTTCAACGGAAACACACTCTCTAAGCGACGCTTCGACGAAGGGGGAAGAGCTTCACTGAGAATATGGCCGTAAGGCTCTTCGTCTCATCAGCTCTCCTCCTCATACTGATAGTCTTCTACCTCTTAAATTCCGCCGCAATGTTGCCTCTCTTTCTATCTTCTATCGATATTTCCACGCTGACTGCTCTTCTGAACTTGCTAACTGCATGCCTCCCCCCCTCCCGCGGCCCCGCTGCACTCGACTTTCTACTCATGCTCATCCCTATACTGTCCAAACCCCTTATGCAAGAGTTAACCAGCATCTTCACTCTTTCATCCCTCACGCTGGTAAACTCTGGAACAGGAACAGGAGGATATACAGATGAAGGAAGAGTGTTCCAGGAACACTCTTCCTTCATCTGTATATCCTCCTGCCTACGACTTGAACTCTTTCAAGAGGAGGGTATCAGGACACCTCTCCTCCCGTAGTTGATCTTCCTTTCGGCTACCTCTTTTGTTTCTTTTTTAGGAGCAGCGAGTAGCGGTCTTTTTTTTTTTATTATTGTTTTCTTTTTTGTGTGTGCCCTTGAGCTGCCTCCTTTGTTGTAAAAAAAAAAAAAAAGCTTAATAATGTCTTACTGAATACCTATTAAGTCTACACTTTGCAACACTATCAAGCTAAAGCATCGCCTTATTAACTATTTCTCATTAAAAACTCATACAACACTAATATCCTACTGTGTTTTTGTAAGTACTTCCCGTATCTTTAAAAAGTATGGACATACTGTACTGTCGGAAAGGGATAAGGGTGGGAATACGGCGGGGATTCAGTAATAATATAGGGTAAGTATACGTAAAAGAAATGCAAGTAAATAATATATAAATTAATAAATAAACAACTTCGGGAGGGGAGGGTCGATAGGAATAGGAAGAAGGAGGTTGTGGGCATGTTAACCCGAGGACGTCGACGGACCATTCTCTGGGCTTTCACGAGTCGTGGCTGTGGTACGGTGGGCCCTAAAATGGGCTCTCACTCCGCGAGACGAAAGAAACGAAAGACGAAAGACAGATATGTACAGTCAGAGAAGTCTGGAAAATTCCTTGCTCTCAAGTACAACGACAAAAGACCAGTCCACCTTCTGTCCACCGTACACCGTGACGTGACTGTGACGACAGGGAAGAAAGACCATCGCACGAACAGGCCAATAAAACAAACTTTTTTTTTTTTTTACAACAAAGGAGGCAGCTCAAGGGCACAAAAAAAGGAAACAATAATAAAAAAAGCCCGCTACTCGCTGCTCCTAAAAAGGAATCATAAGAGGTGGCCGAAAGAGAGGTCAAAAATCAAAGAAATGGTCGTTGACTAAACACAAAATATGAGACTAGTCGACAAATGTGACTCCCAATTGAGTGGGACGGAGTGCCTCAGAAAATCAGTCAAATGGTATTATAAGAAACTATTTTTTTCACATGATTGGTATAACAATTCTAAATGCTTACAATATGTGGCTGGTGCTAAACAGCATTGACCCAAACAAAAGGCCAAAAGTGAGAGAATCCCAGTATAGTGTAGCCACACAGCTTTTGCAAAAATACTCCCCACCAACTGAAAGGCCACATGCCCCCCGAAACGCACCTTAGCCCCAACGAATTGATATGGGTCTTGTAAACACTCCCCACTATCCTGTTTATACAGACACTATTCGAGGGGGAAAACAGAGACTGATCTGTATGGTGTGCCGTCACACCAAAAAAAGACAATAAAAAAGAACAAGAGGCACCACCATGATGTGACTTCTTGATGGATAGGACGGCACGGATCCGGGTCGGCGGCCTAGTCGGCCCCGCCTTCCCTCTGGAGACCGGCGTCCCGCAGGAGAGTGTCCTCTCCCCAACGCTGTACTCTGTCTTCACCAGGGACTGCCCAACCTCCATCACTGGGCTAAACGTACAGTATGCGGACGACGTGTCCCAAGTGGTGCCCTACCCAGGACGCTCTCGTGAGATTGATTGATTGATTGATTGATTGGCCTCAAGGTAGTTACATAGATTATTTTACACATTGTCTTTAAAAGCCACTAGTCCATTGAGCCGTAGCTCTCTTATGGACTACATGTTATATATATTTATATATAAGTGAGCATAACAGGTGCGACAAGGTCTCTCAAAAATATATTAAAGATTGCAAAAAAATTAAGTATGGCTAACTCAGAATGCATACTATATACATGTGCACCCCAATACAAAATTAATGAAAATAGGCTTTTGTTCCTGATTAATAGAACAAAGTGATAATACTAATATTAATAATAACAATAACAATAGCAACAAAAATACTACTAACAGTAATAATAGTTTCACAACAATATTACTAATAATAATGATAATAACAATAAAAAAAAAATAATAATAATAATGACAGACATGATAATAATGAGACATGATAATAATGATAGACATAATAATGATAGACATGATAATAATGATAAACATGATAATAGTGACAGTAGTAACGCATAATAATAATAATAATAATAATAATAATAATAATAATAATAATAATAATAATAATAAAATTATAATAGTGATACTGATCCTGAACATTACTATTACATATTCTAATAGTAGTAGTAGTAGTAGTAGTAGTAGTAGTAGTAGCAGTGGTAGTAGCAGCAGTGGTAGTAGCAGTAGTAGTAGCAGTAGAGAAGGGAGGGAAAGGGGGAAGGAGAAGGATAGGGGGAAAGCATAGCAAGCACTCTTTAACATGCCTTAATGTGAGGTAGTTAAGGTATATATTTCACTGAAAAATATTAAGTATAATTACCATGTAACAATGAAAATAAATTTATTTTAAATGAGACTAAATTATCATTATTTAGAAGGGACTGAGGCAAGTTATTCCAGCTTTTTGATCCCCGTGACAGAACACTCTGCTGGGCGTGTGTGCTCCTGCATAACGGTGGACGCAATTGATGAGTTCTACGGGGCACAGAGCGGGGCATCACAGTAAAGCCAGGGTATACAGGGAAAGAGTGAAGAGCTTTGTGTACAAATAAGTTAGTTTGAAGGTATATAATATCGGGAAGCTTTAACAACCTAAAATCTCTAAAAATACAGTTTGTATGAGCATACCGATCTTTAAAGAACATAACACGTAAGAGGTTTTTTTGTGAAATAATCAGGCTGTCGATGAAGGTGTTATAGGCGCCTCCCCATATGGCACAACAGTATTAGTCTGGGAGCTAGCAAACATTTAATTCACATCTCGAGTACAAAAGGTTTGAGGTATGGAGTTGTTAGGATGATGGCTGGGGACCAAAAAAATGCAACTCTTAAGTGACACTTTTGGGGACACCACCAGGGGGAGCTGTTAACAAAACCCCCAGATATTGGTTTCAAACACATCTTTGAGTACATTCATCAAACCTGTGCTAAATGACTCTCTGATAGAGTAGGAACCACATGAAATAACTCTTAAGCGGCCGCCATGGGGATAAGTCCATTTCTGAGTGACCAGTAGGGGGCGCCCCTGCAACATTTAAATCACATCTGGAGTACATCCACAAAACCTATTGGAAAATGTTCCTTGGGTCTTACTGCATCTATAACAACTCATCTGAGTTGTCACCTTTGGGGATTAACCCTTTTCTGAGGGGGTCGAATGTGATCATGAAATGACCACGCCCACATATTGATATAAAGCACATATTACGTACATGCTCAAAACAGGTGCTGAACTGTTCTCTAGTGTGTTCTTCATCATTATGTTGACGTCTGAGTTGTCACCTATGGGGATTAACCCATTTCTGAGGGGGTCAAAGGTGATCATGGAATGACCACGCCCACATCTTGATATAAAGCACATATCACGTATATGCTCAAAACAGGTGCTCAAGTGTTCTCTAGTATGTTCTTTACCAAATTATGTACACTTCTGAGTTGTCACCTATGGGGTTAATAATTTTCTGACATTATCAATTCAAAGAAAATGTCCCACTGGAAAATTATCATCTCAACCACGCGCATGCATAGTATGTAAATTCAACTCTGTACCGGGCTTGATATTGAGGTATACAGGGAACTACTTTAGGAAACAACTTTATTGTGTTACAAAATTCGCCATTGCTGAAGCAAAGGAATCAACATTACAAACTATGTACAAAGCAAATGAAATTCATGAGTAAATAATTCTGCAAAAGACCTTCACCCAGAAAACTCCTGCCATCAATTGTGCCTCTTCTATATTTCGTTCTAAATCAAAGCCAAGTAGCATAGTCCATTATGCCAAGAATAATTTCTTGATCATGCCTACAACTTCATAAAAACAAAATCACATCTGTTGCCAACTAATCCCGCTAATTATCCAACCATATTCAAAATAACACTTTTCATGTCAGTGTTTACAATTATTATGTGACATCTGTGGGAACATAATGATAAATGAAAATGACCTTGGACTAACTTCTTTCATCGTCATCAGAGCTTTCGGCGCCTTCTTCATCTGATGATGCGATTTCCATGCTGTTATCAGGGTCCTCCTCCTCTCCCAAATCTCGCCCTTCCTCAGGGACCAAACCTGCCGGCATTTGTTCCCCTTCAAACCATATTGGCATATAGTTGCCATCTACCAACTGCCAGCCATCCCTTTCTTTCGGATCCTGCATGATTTCCAGCTGATCTGCATTTGCCCACATTTTTGATACAAATGCCACACGGTTGATGTGCATGTTGCACTCCGATTCGCAAGGAGGTATCCCACTTGCATCAATGCCTTTAAGTTTGGCAAGAGGGTTGTTTCCCTTCATTTTAGGTCCATAGCTATTCTCAAATTTCTGGTATCTGTGTTTATTCAATGCTGTACCAGCTTTCGCACCATAGATACTGGCTGTGAAGTGTTGCAAGGTTGCCCTGCTGGTTTCAGTTGTCTCATCCTTGCGATCTGTGCAAAAGCATTTTGGACATCTGGCATTTTGGACATCAGTTGAAATGGACGTACTTTGCCCTTCCGAGAGAAAGTAGAGGTGTAATCACAGCCGGTGAAGGCATGAAACCAGGAAGAGATGAACACAGCTGGGGTCCTAGTTGGTTTGCGATTCTAGTGATGTTGATGTAACGCCTATTGTTCTTTGAAACTGTGCCAACATCCATCCACAAAGTAGCTTGCAACTGTGTTGAATGGTATATCAGAATAACAGCAATGTCTGTGTCAGATGCTCGAATGACAGTATTTCCACAATCAAGATCAGCTGCTTTTGCGTGAATTATCATCTTGGTGTCCGCCTCTTGGTGATTTGATGTCAGTGATTCTTCGACCTCCCGCATCATGACACCTTCCGATACCCAGAAATGGTAACATTTACCAGGGACATCCATGTATAAGTGCCGAGTTCCAAGTATTTGTCCATATGAAGGATCTTGCCACTCATCTGCCAGGAACAGAGGTAGTTGTCTCTTGAAAGATCTGGATTTCAGTGCATCACTAAGGTCTTTTGGTACTCTCCTCTGCTCAGGCCCAGTTATACGGTATTCCTTCTCGACAATGCCACGCCTGTCCCTCTCGGCATCCTTCAACGATGGTTTTGGGTAGTCATCAAATACTAGATGCACCTGCCTGGCTGAGGAGGACAAGGAATGAATCAGAATGCTTCTTGCCAAACCTCCATACGTTGGGGGAAGGTTGGGTGGAAGTACACGTAGGAGAAACTGTCCGTCAATTATGAAACCATCAATCACCTCTGGTCTTTCTTGTTTCCCAGTTGATAGTTTGCCCTCCAGGAGATTTAACAGTTTGCTCTTGTCTGTCTTAACCAGAGTTTCATCAGGATTTCCCATTGAAAGAGGCACTGGTGTCAGTGGGTACTGGAAGACATGTGGCAAGTCAAGTTCTCTCTTCACAGCTAGAACCACCAGGCGACCCAAGAGATCACGTGTGCACACCAGTCTGGCTATCCTCTGATCAGGAGTTTTCCGGTTCTTTGCTCCTCCATCTTTGAATGACAAAAACGTGGACTTCGATATCCTACTTTCAAATTTGTCCGGATCACTCGCACATGTTTCAATGAACTCCTTATGTCGTGTTTTCCCTGTCTCTGGTACATTGAGTAAGACTTCCTTGATTTCCTGACTTACTGCCTTACCAGTGCTGATGTTGACTAGGAGTTCTGTGTTGTCTGTTGTTGGTTGGAGAAAGGGGTTCTGGGTGTCTTTAATCTGTTGTGTGATTTTTATCAGGTCCCTGTTATCACGTGCTATTCGTTTTGGCATGAGTTCTGCTGTGGCCTCATCACTGTTGTTCAAACCTACCATCTCCTCAAGTAGCCTCACAAATGATGCACGAGTTGACTTGGTCACCATCCATCTGAGTCTAGCACTGTAGCTGTTGGTGCATGAGGTGATTCCAGTTAGTCGAGAGGCAGCATCAGCATTTATCGTCTGCTCTAGAGTTAAATCCACAGGATTTCGGCTGAATGGGTTATTTGTCCTGCGTACAGTGAAGGCTCCTTGATCAAGGATCTCTCTCAGTCCAGGATGTGTTTCCTCTATGTTCAACAGATCAAGCTGGAACTTTGTCAACCAACGAGCATAGTTTATATGATTAGTTGCAAAGAACAAATCAATCATTGGTGTCAGGGTGCAGATGAACAGGTCAATGTCGTTGGTGCGGATGCTTCTCTCAAACTGATGATACAATCTGATGTAATCAATGTACATATACCAAAGCGCTGCTGTTGCACCATGGGCTCCTGAGCGTGTGAGGTCCGAGTATTCAGAGTATGCAGTGTCACAGCGCTGAAACAATTCATTTGATAAGATGAGTGAGAGGTCCTCTGGATTTTGTACTTCCATAGTACTCAGAAAGTCCTGCATTTCATTGTTTTGTTCATTCTTCTCAAGAAAGGCAAGGAAATGCAACTTCTCAAATGCAAGGGCAAGGAGAGGGTGTAGCCTCTTGCATCTGTTAAAATGCTTCCCGGATATAAAACCCTTGAGTGACCCAGGGGCAAGGACTTCTGTTTCTGTCAGCATGGAGGGTCCTCCAGATTCTGCTATCAACTTGCCAACCGCTTTGAAGAATGCCATTTCTATATGGAAAGCGCCAAGCATGATGAAGATGTTATTGAATCTTGGTGCTTCCATAACTTGATTTGCATAGCAGGTTTTGCTGCATTCAAATCATACGTGACTACTCCATACGTCTGATTGCATTCTTGTGCACATTTCTGGGTAGCGATGAGTGTGTTTCGAACCACTGACAAGCTTGTGATTGGTTCTTTGAGGTTGGTCATGTAGCGAACTTCTTGTTTTGGCAAATTGTCTGTACAAATATTTGCATTGAAGCCAACCCACATTGGGATATTGTCACCCTGAAGTGCATGATTCATCAGCCAAATGGTTTCCAGTTTTCTTGCTTTTCACCAACATCAGTCAAGTTGAAGACATTTCTGTGTTTGTAATCAAACACTGTGACCTTTGGGATTCCTCTGAATGGTGTCAAAGGGGATTCTGGAACATTCAGGGTCCTTCTCTTTGATGTTTTTTTTATTGCTTGAATTGATGGCATTTGAACTGTGTCAATTTCTTTCGTCTTATGTGACATCACATCTCTGCCAGGCGGAGAGACTTTCTGTGCTTCCGACCCTGAAACATTCTGGTAGAGGATACCCATGGTGTCATGAAGTGTATTTGCTCCAGATAATGTGTGTGTCATTTCGTCAAAGTTATCAAATGCTAATCCCATGGGTTCACCAACAACAGTCTCTTCTGGACAAGCTACATCCCTTGCTAGTATGGCTTCAGCTGTGGCAGTCTCCAGTTCTTCTAAAGCAGAGTAGTTTAGGCAGTAACCAAATCTATTCAAAACTGTCACCAACTTCTTACTCCCAGTGACTGACTTAATTGCCATTCCAAGAGTTACACGTTTGGCAGGCATTGCTTTCCCTCTGTTCACAACAAAAAGCATATCTTGGCTTGTTGACTGGACCCGACGTTCAATCCTCTTCCCACAAAGGTTAGTGCTTCCACTGTACAGTATCCTGATGAAATTTGTCACAAGTTCTGGAGGGGATACATTTCCTGTCCTTAGATCACTGAGGGTTGGGTTCATTGGGAGTTCCTTCTTTGGTGCCTTTAGCAACTGGTTTCGCAGCAGCAGTGCAGCTTTAGTGATAACACGTTCATCTGAGTCTGAATAATCATAGGCTAAACGGACTGCATCTTCAGCTATTTCGGCATTGTAAATAATATTGCCCAATTTCTTACCTTCAGGAACATGGACCTTGATTCTTACCCCAAACACATTGGTCAAATGACGCATCAGACTGAAACGTTGCATTGGGTTTTCATCCTCTAATGAACAAAAGTCCAAATATCGTTCATAAACCGAAGTCAGTAGCTCTGCACGTTTGTCAACAATAATTGAATTTTCTACATAGGCACGCAAATTCTTTATGGCAGTCCCAGTTTCTTTCACTCCACCTGTTGCAGAACTGTCCTTACTACATGTATTTGTAGATATTCTTTTTGCTTTCAGTACATAAGCACTCTTGCAGGAATGGTGATACTTTGCTGCCTTCGCAATTAAGTCCACCCCACTAATCTTACCCAAAAGTTCTTCATCACCAAGTTTCCTAGCAGCCTCTTGAATGCTTTCTGCTGCATCAAAAGCTTCACAAGCTCCTACAACTTCAACTACACCCTTCTTCTTTTTTCGTTTAAGTCCACAAAATAGACAAACTGCAGGGAATATACCAAAGGAAGATGGATTCTTGTCACGATTGCCAACGGATCGCAGTTTCACAGTTGGAGTCTCACTGACATCAGGGGTCACTTTCACTGCAGTGAATTTTTGGTAACACTTCAGGTGAAATCCGTCAGTTTCACCAGGCAGTTTTGGCAACTTCACAACAATAGCAAAATATTTTGAATCCTTGAAATTGGGTTTCGACTGCCTCGTCTGTGCCGCTTTAAGCATGGATGCCCAACTTTTCTCATTGAACACATTGACATCTTGGCAGGCCTTCTTCTCAGGTGGCTTCCCCTCATCCACATGCAGTATACATGCTCTGTTTGATGTAACCATATTGCTGCTTGTAGGGGGCTCCATCATGGGTGCAGGAATATCACCTGAAAGAAACATGATGTTAAAGATTTCTGCCACAAGTTGTTTATTGCAAAAATTAAACGGGTGGAGCTTGTTTTATGTCTATGATAATGGGTTGGTAAATTTTGGCCCAAGAGATCACCATGACCACGAGCAACCTACGTATTATCTAAAGTTATGTGAAGTTTAACCGTAGGACACCCTCTATGTTTAAAGTTGATTGCTGCATTTTGGTTAAGAACACTCACACTGCTGCCCTCACACCACAATAATCTCTATCTCCACGTCACAGCAAGCCCCACTCAATATAAAAAGCTGTAGGGTTGTACGTATCGTAATTACATGCAAACAAAATAAAGTAACAAGGCACAATAACACCTATGTTTCACTAAAATAACAGTGAGAAGACACAATAACACTTATGATTCACTAACACAGTCATATAGGTTACTCACAGAGTAGGTGTGTCGTCGGTGAGGCAGGTCTCTGCTAACTGACGAGACCCGCCCAACCGGCAGCCCACAAAACCTTCGAAATTCCAAATACAGTTTCGAACAAAAGCTTCGAAATCCCGAATACAGTTTTGAACGCTCCTATGTCAATCACCCTGGCCTAGTTAGTTTAATCAAAGGTTCAATAGTTAAAGATGGTACTTGGAGTTAATAAGAATAGAAAATTAATATATTGTCACAACGAACAAAAGATGATATGAAAACACAAGACATGATAATATAAATAATAAATAATAAACACAGGGTCATTCACTCACATGTGCTTTATATCAATATGTGGGCGTGGTCATTCCATGATCACCTTTGACCCCCTCAGAAATGGGTTAATCCCCATAGGTGACAACTCAGACGTCAACATAATGATGAAGAACACACTAGAGAACAGTTCAGCACCTGTTTTGAGCATGTACGTAATATGTGCTTTATATCAATATGTGGGCGTGGTCATTTCATGATCACATTCGACCCCCTCAGAAAAGAGTTAATCCCCAAAGGTGACAACTCAGATGAGTTGTTATAGATGCAGTAAGACCCAAGGAACATTTTCCAATAGGTTTTGTGGATGTACTCCAGATGTGATTTAAATGTTGCAGGGGCGCCCCCTACTGGTCACTCAGAAATGGACTTATCCCCATGGCGGCCGCTTAAGAGTTATTTCATGTGGTTCCTACTCTATCAGAGAGTCATTTAGCACAGGTTTGATGAATGTACTCAAAGATGTGTTTGAAACCAATATCTGGGGGTTTTGTTAACAGCTCCCCCTGGTGGTGTCCCCAAAAGTGTCACTTAAGAGTTGCATTTTTTTGGTCCCCAGCCATCATCCTAACAACTCCATACCTCAAACCTTTTGTACTCGAGATGTGAATTAAATGTATGCTAGCTCCCAGACTATATAGAAGGTGCGGATATATTAGAGATAAATAAATTTGCCGTAAAGAGTTTTGGTTCAAACAATCTCTTAGTCTGTATATTACGCCCGTTAGCAGGGCTACCTTTGATTTTACCATGTCAATGTGTTGTTGTTGTTGAGATGCTCAATGCTCGCACGCCAAGTGAGATCACCAGAGTCGGAGCCTTCGAGAAGGCTTGGAGATAAGAACGAACATGGCGAAGTTTACCGTCATACCGCTGGCGTCAATAAACCCCGCCCCGCTCATCGTCGATGACGAACTCGTTGACTTTCGCGCACAGGGACGCCTTCTCGGTCTTAAGATCTCCCGGCGTGGGCTCACCCCCCATGTCACCGAGAGGGCGGCGCGGGCGAGGGCGGCGCTAACCATGTTGTATCGCTTTCGGGATCTCGAACCCAGAATAAAACTGCATCTAGTCAAGGCCATGGTGATCCCTATTATCACTTACCCGCCCATTCCCATACATCGGCTAAGTGCGACGGCCCTCGGTCGGCTCCAGAAGGTGCAAAACGCGGCGTTAAGATTTGCCCTCAGCGCAAGGTGGGACGAGTTCAGGACCACGCGTTCCCTCCACGAAGAGGCTGGCATACCTCCACTAAACATCCCTCTCCATCGGATGGCCGTAGCTATATGTTTTGGACCCTTCTTTTCTTGTATTAAATCAACTCTTTTATCACTCTCGGTTGAGTGAGTAGCAGGTCTGCTTGAGGCGAGAACCAAGCTCGGTCTGCCCATACCACTGATTTCTAGGTTACATTTTTCTTTGCTTTAGGGGACTTACATCCTTGACACGCCTTAATTTTCTACATAAGCAGTGGCCAATACTTCCTGTCACACCCATTGGCTCGCTCATTATGTTGTATTGGTTTACTTCTCCTGCTTATTCGTAATTCAGTCTTAAGACACTCCCACAGTGATTTTTCTGTTAAATTATTGGCTCATAACATGTCGCCACGACTGACGTCACGGGTCAGAGTCTTTTTCAATGGTTGTTCACACTTTCTGACCACGCCTACTGGGTATCTGTTTTCTGTATCTGAGTCTGGGTCTCTGTTTTCCTTTACCCTCGTTGTTTCCCCTCTTTTGTACTTTGAGATGTTTACACTGTTATATATGTCACTCCTCTGTTTCCTCGTCTTCTGGGTCCTGACATATGGACCCGGATGGAGGCTGATTGCTGGGAACAGTTCCAGGCCCTCCGAGACCTCCACCGAGAAGCCCCGGGCAGGAGCCATTCGTGGTTCCCACGGAGTCTCCTCGCCCTGCAGGCAAACTCTGATCCTGCCCCGAGATTCAGCTGAGACTGGCGCTCACACTCCCTCTCTCCCATGCACATTATAACCACCCGCGCTCACCTCCTCACGTTACCATATGTCCGCACGCCCCCGCCCCTTTGCCAGTATGTAAAGTATCAATCACCTACTCCCTACACCACATACCACACCAGACCACCAATGTGTATATCGTCTGTATACCCGCCTACGCCTTTCATGTCTATTCCCGTGTCCATTCTCATCGTTCTTCAGTGTATTTTTACTTGTGACCTTACTTTTATCATCACTCCCCTACATGTCGCCTGTAACCCTCTTACGTCATCATATCATATCGCATGATTTTATCCTGCTAAGCTAAGTTTACCCACTTTATGTATTCTTTTTTATGTAAATAACTGTACCTGTATGTAAACTACGTATACATTTATACCTGTATGTAAGGCTGGTAAGCCGTTGTACTCGCATCTGCCCAATTATTTTTGCTATATGTTCCCTAATATCTTCTACTTCCAAAACTATAAAACAAAAATAGCAGTGCCGATTCCGCTCGGCTGCCTTCCACCTCCTCCTTTACCTCTGTTTTTTCCCTCGCTTTTCCCCTTTGTATGTACATGGATGTGTATTGATATTGATATTTATCTTTGTATGTACGCCCACCCCCCTCTCTGTACCTTCCCCCCACTGTTCTAATAAATATTTTGAATCATGATGTGTCACGAATGCAAAGCAGGACTGCGCGGTTGGCTGTTTTCGTGCATACCACACGGAACAAGATTTCTGAGTGAAAGGTGTGTGTGTGTGTGTGTGTGTGTGTGTGTGTGTGTGTGTGTGTGTGTGTGTGTGACCCAGAGGAGCGCTATCATCATCCTCAGGAAGGGCTGCACCTGATGGTGGGTAGACTGAGGGAGGAACTTGCGTCAACCAAGGCATTAATTAAAAACCGTAGGGAAGTGATAGACGAACTCCCTGAAAAGAGGAGTGTGTTTGTGGAAGTGTTATCCATAATGGGCACACTGATCGCTCTCAACAACAGTGTCGTGGAGAAACTAGAGTGGAGATCTATCGAGTGCACTGCTAGCCACGAGAAAATTGACGAAGAGTGGAGTGACCATTTAGACACTAGCGAGTCAGCCCGGGCTGGTGGGATTCTCTCGAGACAAGGGGCTGGATTTTTTTTTTTTTTTTTACAACAAAGGAGGCAGCTCAAGGGCACACAAAAAAAGAAAATAATAAAAAAAAGCCCGCTACTTGCTGCTTCCCCCCCCCAAAAAAAAAAAAAAAAAAAATTCAAAGGATCGTAACTTTCCGCCACTAAGATCTTATAGCCCTCTCGTAGCCGCCATTTTTTTTTTTATCGTGGGCTACGATCACCACTAAGGTGTATTTTCAAAAGACCGTCCGGATGCTCGTAGCTCACGATGATGCGATCGTAAATATCGGTCCGTTCCGTCCCGCTGTCCAGGAATGGAACGCAGCTTTTTTTTTTTTTTTTTTTTACGTCTTGGCCTATTGCGCCGGTAGGCTGCTTCCCGGTGGATTCTGAATTCCTGATGGTCGGTCCAAGGCTTCTTCCCGGTGGGGCCTGATGGTCGGCCCAGCCCGTTCTGGCGCAGGCCAGTGTTTATAGTGGCGCCATCTTGCATTGGCTCATGCTGCCCTCCCGGAGCTCATCTTCAATCCTAGAATCTAGAGTCCGGGTTGATAGGTGGTCTTCTGGACAGCATGTGGGTTGTTCAAAGCCACTCGGCGGTTCGTTTGGCCAATCAGAAGTGTATCATCAGCCTTTGAGAGTGTTAGCCAGTAATATTGCACCGTGTAAACGTAAACAAATACATGCATTTATATGCCCGAGGCGTTAGTGTAATAAGTAGTGCAAGAACTGCCCAGCTGAGAACAGTAAGAAGTGGCGGAAAGAAAAGTGGACATGGCAAGTGAGGAGCAGCACACCAAACGCCTTCGTTGAGTCAACTTTTCAGATTAAGACCTGCTGACAATGTGTAAAATAATTAGTCATACCTCCACTTAATATCTGTAACACTGAACACTGGGTGGGACGCTTTGTCACACAGTGTTCTTAGGCAGAACTCCTTATTATAATTTCCAGGGTAGTACATAGACTGCATAGGTATTTATTTATCATCACATCGGCCGATAATGAATTTTCAGCCCTGTAATTACTTTATAACTGATTTGCAGTTAACTATATTACAGGAAAACTGTGAAATCAGTTATTGGATGGATTTTTCATTTTCCTGTTATGAGACCTAGTCTAACCTATCCTAACCTACCCTACCCTAAAGTAGCTTAACCTACCCTACCCTAAATTAACCTTACCTAACCTACCCAAACTAACCTAACCTTACTTAGCATAACATAACCTAATTACAATAACATAACATTGAATCATTTTGTAAGTAAGGTTAGGTAAGTGTTAGTTTATGGTAGGGTAGGCTAGGTTAGGTTAGGGTAGTTTAGGGTATATTAGGTTACGTTAGGTTCCAAACTTAGCAAAATGAAAAATCCATTTCACAAATTCATTAAGGATTTCATGAAATGACTGATTTCACATTTTCCCTGTAACATATACACGCCAGTTCACGGCCATTTCGCCCCCAAGTATTATCTAACTACCGTATGCACAAATCATGTAGTAGTATAAACGTTATTAAAACCCAAGAGAAACACTCCTGTACTGGCTATTATCACGATCAATATGTCACATACGAGTCATGTAATGTGGGCGAAATGACGCCACCGAGTGGGCGAAATGACTTTTTGCTATGGGCGAAATGACCGGATACCTACACGCCTCCTTTTTTTCATTTTTTAAAATTGTTGCTATCAAACCTTGACCACACCCTAAATAATCCGTTAGAAACATTTTTGAGGTAGAAACACCCTTCCTGCCCCAGCTTTCCGGACCTCTGCAGGGAACTAGCTAGAGTTTGTGGTTGGGAGCTTGGAAATAAGCAATTTGCACTTAAAATTACCTACAAATGCAACATAATTACTACCGCTTTCCCAAGTCAGTTTTGATAGATTATATTGATAAGGGGGTACGCGACACCTGGGGGGTGGGGCTGTTTTGGTCAAAATTTAGCATTTTGCAAAACTGGGTTAAAAACGTTCTTATACCATCTAGAAATAATCCCCGATCAATGTTTTCCTCGTAGTGCAAATTTTAAATGTCTGGCGCGGGTTTAAATGGACCGAGTTAAAGGTTAAATTTTGTTGATAGGGTTAAGGAGATAGGAGTATTAAAAGGTAAGAGTGACAAAAAAAACACGATTGCACGCGATGTTGGACGAACATAATAAAAGAAATACCATTATGCCTTTCTGTATGGGAAACTTTCAGAATATTTTCCATAGGGCTCTAGGCATACCTAAAGACTATTCACAGCCATAAAATGAAAGTGATTGGCTATGTATTAACGGTGCTTGGCTATGTATTAATGGTGCTGTGTAATTTTAAGTGTCATTACTCGTATACGCACATATATACGTATAAGTATACATATAAGTATACATACATTGTTCTGGCAACATAGATGCCTACTAAGTTTCATCTCAATACCCGATAGTTTAGTTAGATGACCTCAGGTGTCCCATACCCCATTAATGGGAAGGAATGGCTTTGCGAGTTGAGTGGCTCGTGTTTTTGTTTCATTGTAGTGTAAGGCACTGACTGTCACCACCTCATTTTTTTCTGGTAACTGCACTTAAGTCTCACAATGGTGGAGAAAACCATTTTTTTTCTAGTAGATTTTCGTGTTTCGAATTAATTTGCTAGGTAACTTTGTCGGAAACCAATTTTTTTATCCTTCTCAGAATGTAATGAATAATTAAATTAATGAACTATGAAATAAAGGAAAGATTAATACGTTAGGTACGTACTTAAATAATACACCAAAACCTACAAGAAAATAATTTCGTCCTCATTTTATACTCATAACATAGTTATGTGGCGTGGTGAGAGACCTAATTAAACTAACCTAATCCAACCCAACCCATCCTAGTAACCTATGTAACCCTAAAGTTATTTTCTTGTAGGTTTTTGTGTATTAAGTTAAGAAGTACCTATCGTATTAATCTTTCACTTATCTAGTTATGCATTAATTTCTGAAGATACAAATATTGGTTTGCAATTGAGTTAACTAGCAAATTAATTAAAAACATTTTTTTTTTTTTATTTATTGTTGGAAATATTATAATTTTACAATCACTTTTGGTTATAGGGTTGGCTGGACAGAAAAGCTGTCCTGCAGGAGAAGTTCACCCGTCAAGTAACTGCTGAGAAGGAAATAACTGCATGGGATGAAATAACTTGTGCCGGCAATGCAGTTTCTCGCGTGTAGCAAGGCAGAGAGAAAGCTAATAAAAAAAAATGTTGATTTCAAATCAGTGGTGAAAAAGAAGTACCCTACCCTAAAACGTGAACAGGAAAGAACTGGTAAGGAAAATTGTTTACTTTTGTGGGGACAGTAGTCATTTATAATAACCGTAGGCATGCGTGCGTGCGCGCACACACACACACACAGTTGCCTTGTGGCCCACACCTGACAGAGGTCGGACGTGTTTCACGGCGCTCCGAAAGGAGCAGCCCGGGCCCAGCCTGTTGGCCTCCCCCCTTCCCCTACTTCCCCCTCTCCTATTTCATCAAAACCCCAACACCGTAAGAAACTTTTGTGGCATGAAGCTTTATAATGGTGACAGACAGTGAGTGCAGTGCCTTTGTGGTGCCGTGAAGACACTAGAGTTGAAATGGTCAGTGTGACGCCGACGCGGCTTTACCATCCGACGGACCCCCAGGTCCTCCCAGGTACACCAGCCCGTTTATCGCTGGCTGAGAAACTTCGGTTCAGGTGCAGTGCAGTGTTGAGGCCCGTCACTCAGGTGGAGTCATGGGTGGGGCAATCAGCACTCCGCTTAACATACAATGCAGTGCAGACCAGAGGCAGAGACAATAGACGTTCCCACGCCTACTGCCGCTCGGTCAGCCTCTTCCCATCCTGCTGGACGGATTGGCAGGTCAACGCTAAGCCCATAAGCTGAGTGAGGGTCGAAATCGCCTCTACCTGCACCCCAGCCATCACTGCGACCTGACCCCTTCTGACCTGGGGTTGACCTGGGGCTTTACACCTGACGCGCCACCCGGAAGACCACACCGCCTCCTACCGCACAAACGCACTGCATTCCGCCTCACCTCCACTCCTCCCGCCCTCAACCATTTAATCACAACTTCCCCACAATGTAAACCAAAGACCCCCTATACCCCTCTCATATCGTACATTTCCCCTTCTTTTACTATATTTCAATATTGTACTTTAACCTGTATATTTTCAGCTAAAGATTGATTAAATTAATCAAATTAGGCGCCGCAACAGCCAGGGTCATATGGCGCCGCATTCAAGAGTTAAAAACTAAAAAAATAGAAAAAAAAACTAAACTAAAAGGGCTAAAAAAAGGAACCTAAAAAAGTAAACAAAGAGCAAAGCCAAACAAAACGAGACGAAACAAATCACACATAAAACGGTCATAACTCATGGAGAAGGCCAGCCTTCTCCATAAAGAGAAGTACCTCATGTCCCGAGGAAAGGCAACTCCCTCCCAGCATCAGCGAAAGGCGGAATGGTCCGTCTTCTCCCCGACACTGCGACAGGTATCCCACTCGCAGCTCCCCCAAACTGGGGCACTCGACCAGGAAGTGCCGCACAGTCAGGGGAACCAAGCAGTCATCACAATAAGGCTGCACCCCCCGGGACATGAGGTAACCATGTGTTAGACGCGTATGACCCGTCCGAAGACGGGTCAAGGCTGTCTGCGAGCGACGGTCACGGACACTTTCGTATGACCAAGGACGAGACACAGTCCTGGTAATCTCTCCCATTTTGGAAGTCGCACCCCGAGCATTCCACCTCTCCTGCCAACTGGCAAGAATTGCCTTGCGAATCTCTGGAAACATATCTGTACATGGGACAGCACTAGGAGGGGCAGCTCTAGCTGCTGCCTCCCTTGCAAGTCCATCAGCTCGTTTGTTCCCGTGTACGCCAACGTGTCCTGGAACCCAACAAAACCCAACGCGATATCCCCTGTTGCTGAGCAAATACAGCCACTCGAGAGCAGATAAAACTAGGGGATTAACAGAGGGAGTAAAGGAGCCCAGCACAGAAAGAGCGCTACGAGAATCACTAAAAATCATAAAAGAGTTCACAGGAAGGGTAAAAATAATCTGTAAAGAGAGGACTATTGCAGACAGCTCTGCAGTAAATACAGACGCAACAGAAGAAAGACTACCTCCCCGACAAAAGGAGGGGAACACAACACCAAAGCCAACTCCAGCATCCAATTTAGAGCCATCAGTAGAGACAGGGATGGAATCCGAGTGTTCAGTGAAATGCTCTAAAAATAAGGCTCGGGACGCATATGGCGGTAAATCCCTCTTACTATCTATTGTGGGAGAACACACGGATACACCGGACAACTGCCAGTATCCAACCCTAGGTACTCGATAAGGGCAGATAGGAATGGGAGGGAAAGACAACGGTGTCATGGCAGACGCTATCCGAAACCCAAAAGGTTTAGGGAGACTAGGTCGCTCATCATATGCAGGCGAACGGGAATCCCGCAAAATTGACACACAAGGAACTGATTCTGGAAGGTGTTGGACGCGGAACCAGCAACGGAATAGAGAGGACTGGCGTCTCAAATCCAGAGGCAGGACGCCTGCATCCACGAGGAGGCTAGGTATCGGTGAAGACCGGAATGCACCAGTAGCCAAGCGGACCCCGGCGTGATGTACTGAGTCCAACACGCGTAGGCGAGCCTCCTTGGCGGAGGAGTATACCTCGCAGCCATATTCCAACTTGGAAAGGACGAGTGTTCTGTGGAGGAGGAGTAGCGTGTCCCTGTCTGCACCCCAAGAGGTATGAGCTAAAACACGAAGGAGGGACAGGGCTTTCTGACAAGGCGCCTTAACGTAACGTAAATGAGGCACCCAGGTTAGGCGGCTATCAAATAAAAGACCGAGGTAACGAGTCGTCTCTACACAGGACAGACAGGACAGTCGCCTATTACCAAGATATAAGTCAGGGTCCGGATGAACGCCTCGAAGACGACATAAATGCATAGCTACTGTCTTTGAGGACGAAAATCGAAAGCCGCGAGTATTTTCCCAATTGGCGACTCTATTAATAGTCAATTGCAGTTTTCGTTCGATCAACGACATCCTTGCCGCAGAAAACGAAATGGATAAATCGTCTACATATAAGGAGCTATGAACTCCATCAGGCAGGACACCAACGACTCCATTAATAGCCACAGCAAATAGCGTAACACTGAGAATACTTCCCTGTGGTACACCATCCTCAAGTGGACAAACCTCGGAAAGAGTACTCCCCACTCTAACCCGTAAAAGACGATGAGATAAAAACTCCTGAATAAAAACAGGGAGACGGCCACGAAGACCAAACTCAAACAGGTTAAGTAAAATTCCATGACACCAAGCTGTGTCATTGGCCTTCTCCAGATAAAAAAAAACACGGTCACCTGGTGGTGATTATTGGCAAACGCCTCACAAACTGAGGACTCCAAGGATAAAAGAGCATCCGAAGTGGAGCGCACCTTTCGGAAACCATATTGCACCGGGGTCAATAAATTCCGGCTCTCCAAGTACCACATAAGCCTGACATTCACCATCTTTTCCATCACTTTACAAATGCAGGATGTTAAAGAAATAGGACGATAGTTAGTTCCTTGGAGATGATCTTTCCCAGGCTTCAGAATGGGGAGAATTACAGACATACTCCACAGAGATGGAAAATCACCGGTACGCTAAATGAACTTGTAAAGTTCCAATAAAAATGTAAAACCACAGTCAGACATGTGGCGTAAGAAAGCATAAGGGATGTCGTCTGGACCTGGCGAGGAATCATGACACAGGGATAACGCCGTCTTCAACTCGGAGAGAGAAAATGGGATATTATAAGATTCCCCTCCGGTGGAAGCGAAGTTAACGCCGAGTGATTCCAAATCCCGGCGATGACGAGCCCCTGGTGCAGTAGGATATTTCCTAGAGACACTGGCAAAGTGCTTGGCGAATAGGTCAGCAACAGTCTTAGGGTTCGCCACCGTTTCCCCTGCATGCGATAACACTGGAGGGGGAGGGGGGGAAAACTTCCCAGAGATCTTACGAACTCTGTTAAAGACTTATGTGAGCGTAGTTCTGGTAGTGATGGAAGAGAGATAAGTCTTCCAAGAAATTCGTTGAGCCTCCTTGAAAGTGCGTCGTGCTCGAGCACGCGCTCGCCGAAAAGCATCCAAACACTGGGGGTCCCCACGGTGACGACGAAGTCGAGAGAATGCAGCACGCTTCTCTTGCACAGCAGTAGTGCAAGCGGCGTTCCACCAGGGAACAGGACGTTTAGGGAACTGGCCAGACGTCCTGGGGACGGATTGAAGGGCTGCAGAATGTAAGGCATCAGTGAAATAGGATGCAGCCTCGTCAGAAGTTCCAAAGTCAGCCAACGGACGAAGAGAGGAGCTAAGTTCCGTAAATCGCTGCCAGTCTGCTTTATCTAGACGCCAGCGAGAAAGGCGTGACTGTGGTACAGAATCAATGCGTTCCGATAAAATTGGAAAGTGGTCACTGCCATACAAGTCCGGTAAGACCCGCCAACGAAAATCAGGAAGAGAATTAGAAGTGCAAAGTGAAAGATCTATAGAGGTAAAAGTACCAGTCTGGCTATGAAAATGTGTCACCTCCCCAGAGTTTAAAATTTATAATCCCTGATCCTCAATAAAAGAAGCAACTAAAAGTCCGCGTGGGTTGGTAGAACCATCATCCCACAACGGATGGCGACCGTTAAAATCCCCTAATAAAAGTAAAGGCGAGGAAAGTTCCTGCACCAGGTCGTCAAGATCGTGTCTGTCAACAGGAACACCAGGAGGGAGATAAAGGCTACATAACAGCAACAGACTGCAACGTTGAGTGAAGCTGTAATGGGACATAAGGGATATCACAGCGAAGGAATATGGCGGTGCCACCATGGTGGCCCTGTCCAGGATTAGGGGTACTGTAAACGGCACGATACCCAGGAGGACTAGAGTGAGTGTAGTCTCCGAGCATTGTCTCCTGTAAACAAAGACAAGCAGGAGAAAACCGAGATATCAATGCTCGGAGTTCCTCCCACGAGGCTCGTAGGCCTCTACAATTCCACTGGAGGAGTAGGAAGATGTCTATTTTCGAGTGCGCTCCAGGCGAGCCCCTGAAAGAGACTGCCTTTTACCCACCTGATTCGGTACGGTAATACGACGAGAAGAGGAGACTGGGACCCGAGAGAAGCCGGGTCGAGGGACCTCGAGCTTTCTCCCAACAAAGGAACCTGCGCCCCCTCCGGACGCCGCACTACTAGAGCCAGACCGCACACCACTCCCCGAAGCTACATGCTCGCGGGGAGGATTCCCAACACTATATCCAAGGGATTCCTCAGTTTCCATATCCCGATCAGGAAAACCACTAGAAGCAACAGGAACTGGAACAGAGGGGGTCGCAGCAGGCTCAATATGAGCCTCCGCATCTTCCTCCATAGGCCTTTCATGGGAGACCCCAGAATCATGTATACCTACAGTAATCTTAGTTGGCGGAACAGATTCAACTGAATCTGTAGAACCGCGATGTCGCTTCTTTATACCTCTGGCGGACTTCGGTGAAGCAATGTGAGGTGCATGTACAGTCGCGGACAGAAGTGAAGACACAGATTTCAGAACAATTCAGTCAGCTGGCGAAAACTGGCAACTAATATGGAGGTACCGTTAGTTTGAGTACCGGTAACACCGGTCCCGAGAATTCCAGTACCAGTAGTACCGGTACCATATATGTGTCAGTATGTATAATAGATAGGAAAAGTTGGCGCCAGAACTTTGCTAATATCTGCTGTTAGTGTTATTAGATAATGAGTCTTTTCATAATACCTATATACTGATTTTTTATACAGAAAGTTAAGTTCTCAGAGAAAAGGGCACACTCCGGTACTGGTACCGTACTAACGGTACCAACGATGGTGTCACACGCAGCATGTCATGCTTTATTATTTTTAATTTCATATATTTATTTATTTACCTACTGATTTATATATTTATACACACACACACACACACACACACACACACACACACACACACACACACGCACGAACTATTAGTCTATAGATATAATCATTGTAAGATGTGTAGCCTAGCACCGTAAGGTGTTCCTACATAGTAGCATCATTTTCCATGGTGCCCGCTGCGTCATTAGTATATATATATATATATATATATATATATATATATATATATATATATATATATATATATATATATATATATATATATATATATATATATAAGGCTAACAATAACTTTTATAAGAACATGTGTGTAGCCTTTGTATCCCAAGGAGTTCTCCCTACACTGAACGATAACGTTTCACAAATCTTCGTCCATTGTTCTTCCACAATCAAATAGTATCATTTTATCATAAGAGTTAAAATCATGTGCAAGTATTAACGTTGATTATTGATTTTATGTTACGGTTTGATTAAAAGAGTTGGACATTATAGTAATATAAATAGCGTAAAGATCAGCCATTGGTAGTTGCCAGAAAGCAAAGTCAAATTAATGACATGATAATTGTTTTAGCATTAAATGGATATTTTCACCCCCAACAAAGTACTGTTACCTTCTTTTATTTATAAGCAAGTGTTTTTATCAGGTATTTTACAAATTTATTGCTTGTGAATCAAATTAAAAAGGAAAACTCTTTAGTGCCTGTGAACGAAAGTTACTAAAATCTGTGTCTTCACTTTTGTCCGCGACAATACATCAACATGCATCACCTGGGACGAGGCCGGAGACTCCCCATCAGAACCTGGAGGTGAATCGACAGGATCACAGGACAAAAGGGAGAATATATTATGGGACGTAGTAACAGTAGCAATAAGCATCTGACTCACATTCCGCCGTGGAGTGTGAGCCTAATGCAGAACAATTACCACATCGAGAAGGCTCAGTGCAGTATTTCTTACCATGACCATACCCGTAACATGAAAAACACTGTAGAGGGCGGTCAACAAAAGGCTTTACCCGAAGATGGAGGGGGCCAATACTGACACGGTCAGGGAGGGTAGAACCAAAAAAGGTGAGAAGTATCATGTTAGCTGAACCCTTCATCTTGGACACCTTATGAACAGAACTAGGGCACATCCCAAGTATTTCCTCCTCAGAGAACTCATAGAGGTCATGATTATATATACTGCCTTTACTATAATTGAGGGTATGGTGTGCTTTGACCGTTTCATACATGTTGTCAGCAGGGCATGGTGGATGTTGCAGCATTTTAGCTTGAGTAATATCTTTAGCCCTGACTAACACCCCCTTCCCATACTTTTTCAGATTCCCCTCAGGGATCGTGCCAATTTCTTTGGCGAGGTACCTGGCAGCATGAATGAAGTTGCCACGCCCATTCCTATAGTATGCAACAAACCAACGAGGGGGAGGGACCTGGCTGTCCCTGGGAGTTGGCTCTAACAAAGCGTCTTCAAAGAGATTCGGGACATAGTCCATGTCACTGTCAGAAATATTGGAAAAGCGAAGAAGTTTCGCTTGAAATCCAGCACCTGCGATAGGCAGAGTCGCAACAGCATCACACGCCGACTGGGCTTCAGCACTGGAGGCAAAGGTCACATAACATCTGTTTGACTTGAAGTCTCCATCATAAATGAGACGGATGCGAAGGACTGTGCCAAATGGCTTGAATAAGGAGTGCAAAGCACGGTAGGAAAACGATGGATTGATATTCACCATCTGAAGAGCGTCCAGCTCGGAAGAGGGACGCACATCAGAGCTACCCCCCGAATGGAAGGCAGCCTTGTCAGACACACGTGGACTTTTGTGTCGCACGGACTTGTCTTGGTCAGCCCCTCTACGAGGTAGGGACTTTCCAGTGGCACCACCAGGAACGGTGAAAGGCTCCAAGGTGGCGACGAGAGGGGACCGCGTAGGGGTAATCGGGGGCAGGCGGACGTCAGGTAGAGAGGCAGGCCAAGGCAAGGGAAACTTACCCATACACAGGGGAGGTGTTTCACTCCCCCACACCCCCACCCACCACGGAGCCCAACAAGGGGAGGCTGAATGTTGGGGCCAGACCGCACCCAACAGCCCCAGGGGTAATGGGGAAGTATACGCATCCACTGCCAGGTGTTTAACGGCGGCCGCGGGACCGTTGCAACCGCCCATCCGGCAATGACCACTTGACCCTAGCCAGCGCATGACCAGCCGATTGATTCAGTGGGGCCACACTGAACCACTCGTCTTACCCCAACCCTCCCACCAAAGGAGCGTGTTGCCCACCGAGGGGAACTACACCCTGCCCCGCTGTGGACTCAACCCCCAGATGAGAGGGTACGGGGAGTATACGGGACGTCACGCACCGTAAACACGTGGGGAGACAGTAGCCCTGCCCTGGGTGGTAAAAGGGCAGGGCGGGTGAAGGCAACATCACCAGTAGGCCTCCTCTACCGGTGATGAGGGGGGAGCACTTGGTCCACGAGGCCAACGGACATTGAGCCCTATCGAGGTGGGCAAGCCACCACGGTAGGTGGTGCCGCCGACCTGGCTTCAAGCCCCGTCACCACCACAAGGTGACTCCCCTTCGAGAGAGAGAGAGAGAGAGAGAGAGAGAGAGAGAGAGAGAGAGATTATTATTATTTAGTAAATTTATTACGCCCAAGGGAGACGCCTAGTGACAGTTGTGCAGCCAATTAGTTACATTTTTTTGTGCCTCGCAGGGCACGTTGAAAACAACTTTGGAATACATATGTACAGGGGAGGCGGTGGCTGAATCGAAAGAGTGACGGCGCCGCGTTCAGGAGAACGCAAGTTCAATCCCCGCCCGGTGCCGCCAAGCTGGGATTTTTCAGCCGCCGCCGAGTGGCTTAAAACTACCCACATACTGTCCAGAAGACCACCTATCAACCCGGACTCTAGATTATAGGATTAAAGATGAGCTCCGGGAGGGCAGCATGAGCTAATGCAGGATGGCGCCACTATAAACACTCGCCAGCACCAGAATGGGCTGGGCCGACGATCAGGCCCCATTGGGAAGAAGCCTTGGGCCGACCATCAGGCCCCACCGGGAAGAAGCCTACCGGCGCAATAGGCCGCGACGTAAAAAAAAAAAAAAAAAAAAAAAAACTTACAATACCCATCCATGCCAACACACACACACACACACACACACACACACACACATTACGTAAATTGACGGTTTTGATCTCTGAAAAACCTATTTTTGGAAACCCGGAATGACTAGTGCACGATAGCTTTAATATGAGAGGGATACTCACTCTCGCGATAGAGCCTAGAGAAAAACGGCAAATATCCGAACTTCTAGACTATAACGAGTCTAGGCTGCACTAGAAAAAACAAATAACAACGTGAAAGAGTCGAGAGAAGCAATCGAGCAGGGTGCTGGCAGCGCCACCTGGACACAGGCAGAGATAGGTGCCGCAAGCTCCATTCTTTCAAGGCGCTTCGACGGAGGCTGGAGGAACCTTCAGTGGGGAAGGAGGGGGAAATAAGGAATATGCACTAGTCATTCCGGGTTTCCCAAAATAGGTTTTTCAGAGATCAAAACCGTCATTTTGGGAACCCTCCATGACTAATGAACGATAGCTGGAGCAGGGAGAAGGCGACTCCATCGAAGTGCTACAAACTTAAGTCTACTTCTGCGTCCCAAGTCGGCAT
>NC_066531.1:7594114-7616614 GCF_024679095.1 Eriocheir sinensis
ACGGAAATTAGAAGATAAATCGAGCGACATATTTCCAGAGATTAAGAGAGACAGCAGAATACGTGAAATAAGAAAAGTCAAGATTGGAAATATAAACAACACCATAACAAAACAGAAATAAAAAGAAGGTTAACATTGAAAAGGAGAAAATTAGAAGATAAATCGTGTTACATATCAAAGAGAGAGAGAGAAAAAGAAAATCGTAATATATTTCCAAAGAGAGAGAAAGCAAATACGTAGAAAAGAAAATCGTTACATATTTCCAAAAGAGAGAGAGAAAGAAATCGTGTTACATATTTCCAAAGAGAGAGAGAAAGCAAAATACGTAGAAAAAGAAAAATCAAGATGGGAAATATAAACAAAACCATAGCAAACAAAATAAAAAAGAAAGTTACCATTAAAAAAAGGAGGAGATTAACCAAACTATGTAAAAGAATGATTAAGGTAAGAAGTATTATCAAAATCAAGCCGTGCCTTTGTTTACATGCGGAGCCATCAAGGAGGAGGCAGCTGATTACGGACGCAAGAATGACGTCATTTTCAACAGCATCATTAGGGCATTACCCAGCATTAGCCTGCTTCTTCTTCTCTCTCTCTCTCTCATGCCTAATACACTTATAATTCTCCACGTCTCTTCTTCCCTTCCTTCCCTTCTTTCATCCTTCCTTCATTCTTCTCTCCCTTCTTCTTCCCTTCCTCGTTCACACTCCTTATTCCTTTCCCCCATTTTTCTACTCTTCCCGTTCTCCTTCACTCTCTTTATTTCTTTCCCCATCCCTCTATCTTACCCTTCTTCCTTCTTCTCTATTTCTTTCCCCCTCATTCTTTCTTCTTCCCCTTCTTCCCTTCCACCTCCGCACACTCTCCTCTCCTAATCCTCTACTATTAAGGTTTGACGGATTCGATTCTATCATAGTTAATGGCATAATCGGATCAGGTCGATGAGCCGTAATGAACGCAAAATAGGCGATCTACAACAGCCTACTTTGTTCCCCCGAGAGAGAGAGAGAGAGAGAGAGAGAGAGAGAGAGAGAGAGAGAGAGAGAGAGAGAGAGAGAGAGAGAGAGAGAGAGAGAGAGAGAGAGAGAGAGAGAGAGAGAGAGAGAGAGAGAGAGAGAGATAATGTTGTTTTTTTTTTTTTTGGCCTAATGCAGTGCTATTGTGGGTCTATTGATTCTCTCTCTTCTTTCTTTTTCTTCTTCTTTCTTTCTTCTCTCTCTCTTTCTCCACACACATCTGTCTACATTATGAGCTGTGTGTGTTTGTAAGAGAGCGAGAGAGAGAGAGAGAGAGAGAGAGAGAGAGAGAGAGAGAGAGAGAGAGAGAGAGAGAGAGAGAGAGAGAGAGAGAGAGAGAGAGAGAGAGAGAGAGAGAGAGAGAGAGAGAGAGAGAGAGAGAGAGAGAGAGAAATAATGAAAGAAAGAAAAATAATGAAAGAAGGAAAAAAGAAAGAAGGAAAGAAAGAATAAAAATGAGAGAAAGAAAAAAGAAAGGAAGGAAGAAAGAAAGAAAATAATGAGAGAAAGAAAAAAATAATAAAAGAGAGAGAGAGAGAGAGAGAGAGAGAGAGAGAGAGAGAGAGAGAGAGAGAGAGAGAGAGAGAGAGAGAGAGAGAGAGAGAGAGAGAGAGAGAGAGAGAGAGAGGATGATGTTTACGAGGTGATGATAATGGAAGAAGTTCACAGATGTCAGTCATGTCACGTTGAGGACGATGCCATGAAGATAAATAGCGGAGGGGAGGAACGGAGGAAAGGGGGGCGAGGGAAGGGAGGGAAGTGGGAGAGGGAGGAAGGGTGGGAGGGATGCAGGGAGGGAAGAACAAAGGGAGATGCGGGATACACAGAAATAAAGAGTAAAGATAAAAAGGAACAGAGGGTGAATAAATGAAGGAAGAGAAGGAATAAGGGAGGAGGGGAGAAAGGGAGAAAGAGAGGAAGGAGACAAAGGGAGGAAGAGACGCGGTATAGAGAAGAGGTAAAGAAAGAGAGTAAGGGAGGACAGGAATAAAAGGGAAATGAAGAAAGGGAGGGCGGAAGAGAGGAGATAAAAGAGGAAGGGAGAAATGAGGAATGGACAGGAAGGAGAAGCATGAAGGGAGAGAGTTTACGGCGGGAGGGAAGAGAGAGAGAGAGAGAGAGAGAGAGAGAGAGAGAGAGAGAGAGAGAGAGAGAGAGAGAGAGAGAGAGAGAGAGAGAGAGAGAGAGAGAGAGAGAGAGAGAGAGAGAGAGAGAGAGAGAGAGAGAGAGAGAAGGATGAAAGGACGACAGAAAGGAAAGGAAGGATATAAGGAAGGAAGGAAGGAGAAAGAGAAAGATTGATAAAGAGAGAAAGAAAGAATAAAGGAGAAAGAAAGAAAGAAAGAAAGAAAGAAAGAAAGAAAGAAAGAAAGAGATAGATATATAGAGGACAGACGACAGGAAAATGAGAATAGGAGAAAAAGGAAGGAAGGAGGGAGGGAGGAAGGAAGAAAGAAAGAGGAAGAGAAGAAAAGAGAAGCAGAGGACACATGAGAGAGGAAAAAGGGAAGCCAGAGAACTGATAAAAATAGAAGAAGCCACAAGAGGACAAGACCGAATACGAAAAAAAAGGAGGAAAAAAAAGATCAAACGAAAGAAAAAAAAAAAACGCAACAAAGGAGGCAAAAGCGACCTTGTTAATAATAAAGAAAATGGTGAAGGAAATTAACCACGCAAGGAAAGAAGGAAGAGGAAAAAAAAGAAAAGGAGAAAAAGGAAGAAAAAAAAGGAGAAAAAGGAACCATGGGACAACGAAGGGAATGGAGGAAGAAGGGACTAACAGAGAGAGAGAGAGAGAGAGAGAGAGAGAGAGAGAGAGAGAGAGAGAGAGAGAGAGAGAGAGAGAGAGAGAAACACGATGACACAAGACGTAGACCGTAGCGAATGGAGGAAAGGGGGAGGAAGAAAGAAGAGGAAGGACAGGGGAAGGGGAGAGAAGGGAGAGAAAAAGGAGAGCATGTGACAGAGAGAGAGAGAGAGAGAGAGAGAGAGAGAGAGAGAGAGAGAGAGAGAGAGAGAGAGAGAGAGAGAGAGAGAGAGAGAGAGAGAGGAAGCGACGAACAATTAAACATGATACAATTCGTCACAGCAAGAGAGAGCGAGCGAGCCAGCTAGAGAGAGAGAGAGAGAGAGAGAGAGAGAGAGAGAGAGAGAGAGAGAGAGAGAGAGTCTACAGTCAGTAATCGTGATGACACCAGCTAGAAGTGACAGTCTGCAGGGGTCCAGTTAACCTGTCAGAACCAGGTGTTGCCCCCCCCCCTTACCCTCCTCCTCCTCCTCCTCCTCCTCCTCCTCCTCCTCTCCTCCATCCTGCTACTCTATTCTCTCCGCGTTCTCTCCTTTCTCTTTTTTCCTTGCCTGCACAGTAGAGAGACAGATGATGATGATGATGGTGATGAGGAGAAGGAAGAGGAGAGTGAGGAGGAGGAAGAGGAAGAGGAGGAGGAGGAAGAGGAAGAGGAGGAGGAGGAAGAGAAGGAGGAGGAGGAGGAGGAGGAGGAAGAGAAGGAAGAGGAGGAGGAGGATGCTGAGGAAGAGGAGGAGGAGGATGCTGAGGAAGAGGAGGATGCTGAGGAAGAGGAGGGTACTGAAAAGGAAGGAGGAAAAAGAGGAAAAAAAAGATAAGAATGTCGATGAAAGGTAAAACATACATCGAGAGAGAGAGAGAGAGAGAGAGAGAGAGAGAGAGAGAGAGAGAGAGAGAGAGAGAGAGAGAGAGAGAGAGAGAGAGAGAGAGAGAGAGAGAGAGAGAGAGAGAGAGAGAGAGAGAGAGAGAGAGAGAAGGGGATAGGGAGGGGAGGGCCTGAGGGTGTGTGGCGAGGGTCTTGTGGACATGACATCAATAAGAGGCGAAAGGGACCTAATTTTAAACCTGAAATGGCCCTCGAAATGCAGCGGATAAAAAAAATAATGGAAAAAATATTGATAAACCGAACCGAAAACACGACGAATTAATAAATGGAAAATATAAATGAAAATATGAGGAAGCATTAACTGAGGGCGCGAGAGTTAATGGAAAAATAAATATAGTGATGATGGTAGGGATAAATAAATGCGAGCAAAAATAAATATCAATGAATCAATGAGTGGATGAATGAATGAATGAATGAGCGAGTGAATAAGTAAATGAATGAATGAATGAATGAGTGTATGAGTGTATGAATGAATGAGTGAATGACTGAGTGAATGAGTGAGTGTATGAATGAATGAGTGAATGACTGAATGAATGAATGAATGAGTGAGCGTATGAGTGTATGAATGAATGAGTGAATGACTGACTGAATGAATGAATGAGTGAGTGTATGAGTGTATGAATGAATGAGTGAATGACTGAATGAATGAATGAATGGATCCAGACACACCCAAAAAAATCATGATACAAAAACAAAACACAAACACGACTAAAAAAAACGAATATATAAACAATAAATCAAGGAAAGAAAACAAAAAGAAGATTACCAATGAAAAAGAAAGAAAAAACTCAAAGGAAATAGGAAAAATATTATCAAATCGTATAACATAACAATAAAAAATATAAAAACGATTCATAAAAAAAAAACAGAAATTACGAAAGAAAAAAACATCAAATGACACACACAGAAAAATAAACCAAACATTAATAAAAAAAAAAGAATGAAAGCGATTAATCAAAAAATAAAACAAAAAATAAACTTGACAAATAAACTGTAAACTCATCAAACGAAGGTAAAAAAAAAAAGGTATAAATAAATTGAGCAAAATTCACAGTAAAAATAAATAAAAAAATACTAAAATAAATTGTTGAGAGAGAGAGAGAGAGAGAGAGAGAGAGAGAGAGAGAGAGAGAGAGAGAGAGAGAGAGAGAGAGAGAGAGAGAGAGAGAGAGAGAGAGAGAGAAATAACAGTAACTTTTCCCCTTAGTTACCACACACCCCGGGGGTTCTGAAGGGAGGAGAAAGAGGGGAGAGGAAGGGGGGAGGGAGGGGACAGAGGGAAAAAAGAGATAGAGAAAGTGGGAGAGAGGAAAATGAAGGGCGGAGGAGGAGGGAGAGGAGGAGGAGGAGCAGACATTGGGGTAGACGAATGGAGGGATGAAAAGGAAGAGAGGAAGAGGGAGGTAGAAGAAAGGGAATAGAAGGAAAGGGAAGTAAGGGAAAGACAGAATAGGAACAAGAAATGGCATGGAAAGAGAGGGAAAGAGGAAAAACATGAGAAAAGGAAAGAGATGGAAAAGGGAAAAGAGAAAAAGGTATAAGGGAGGAGACATGGATGATGGGGAGACGGAGGGAGGGAGAGGGAGGGAGAGGAAGGAAGAGGGGGGAGAAAGGGAAGAGAGGAAGCAGAAGGGAAGAGATATAGGCAGCAGACCACTATACAAACACGCTGGGGGTGCCAAGAGTGCCTATGAAGAACGTAATGGAAAAGTAGGCACCTCTCTCTCTCTCTCTCACTAGGGGATATTCAAGAATGTTTTGCCACTACTGTTATTGCCTTAAAACTCGTAGCGGTGTAGTAGTAGTAGTAGTAGTAGTAGTAGTAGAAGTAGTAGTAGAAGTAGTAGTAAGAGCAGCAGCACTATTGATTTCGCTCCATTTATTCTTTCTTCCTTACCGCTACTCCTGCTACTACTACTACTACTACTACTACTACTACTACTACTTCTACTAATACTAATACTAATACTACTACTAATAATAATAATAATAAAAGTAATAATAATACCACTACTATTACTTCTACTACTAAAACTTCAAACACTGCCCCATCTGACCTTTACGACTGAATAATCCAATCTCTCTCTCTCTCTCTCCCCTATTTTCCCTCCCGTACGTAATGGTTCCCTTAGGCCGTGTATTAAATGCCCAAACATATATAACTCTGTCACTTTCAGGCTGCGAGTTGCTCTAATTAATGGGAAATCAATACGTAGCACCACACACTCCTCGATATTGTGTAAGCGAGTCGACGTGAAGGAGGGAGAGGGAGAGAGAGGGGAGAGCGTGAGAGAGAGGAGTGGTAACATGGCGACTAAGCAACGAACGTCATGGGAGTGTCAATATGGCTAGCTGTATCCACTCATGCATGCCGCAGTGATATCATACATTGGTGGCAGTGGTGGGATTGCATTAGTGTTTGCTATCGTGCGCTGTGTTTGCTGATTCGTATGTATAGAACTCTCTTTAGTACTCATACCAGGAAGAAGACTATCAAATATGAACCCCTAATAGAATAGAACGATGTATCTACTCATGCATGCAAAGTGATATTATACAATGGTAACAGTGGTGGGATTGAATTGCCATTTGTTCTTATGTCCTATGTTTGCTATTTCGTACGTATCCATTCCTTTTAGTACTTATACCAGGAAGAAAACTATAAAATTGAACCCCTGATAGAATAGAACGATGTATCTACTCATGCATGCAACGTGATATTATACAATGGTGGCAGAGGTGGGATTGTATTACCGTTTGGCTTTGAGTTCTATGTGTACTATTTCGTTCGCATCCATTCCCTCTAGTACTTATACCAGTAAGAAAACTATTAAAATGAGCCACTGATAGAATAGAACGATGTATCTACTCATGCATGCAACGTGATATTATACAATGGTGGCAGAGGTGGGATTGTATTACCGTTTGTTCTTATGTCCTATGTTTGCTATTTCGTTCGTATCCATTCCCTTTAGTACTTATACCAGGAAGAAGGCTATTAAAATAAACCCCTGATAGAATTGCCAGCTGGATCCACTCATGCATGTGTCGTGATACAATAAAACTGGTGGCAGCGATGGGATTGTATTACTGGCAGTGTGTTTGTTAATTCGTCGTTATATATTTATCTTTAGTGCTCATACCAGGAAGAAAACTATTAAACAAGCTACTGATTGAAATAAACACTGGTGAATATTCTCTTTTGCTTGGATTTATTTATTTTCATTACTGTTATATTTCCTAGAGTAGTTTGTTTAGGCAATTCATTTTCATTCATCAGTTCTATTGCTCTGAGTATTTTTTTCCTCTCAACTAATTTATTGTCATTCCTCAGTTCTTTTTCGCAGAGTAGTTACTTTTTTTTCTCAACTACTTATTTATTTCCATTCATCGGCTCTATTTCCCAGAGTAGTTTATTATTTTTCTCAGCCGATTCATTTTCATTCCTCGATTCTTATACCTAAAATAGTCTTCTCCCCTTTGCCGACATGAGAACTAATTGGAGTGGCGCGAACGAGCTGGCGGACACACTCTACACATTGGTGGCAGCGGTGGATGGCGTGTCCGATGATTACTATGGATTTACAATACACGCGCCGAAGCTTGCCACGAGAGAAAGGGCGATTTATTTCCGTCTCCTCTTACGATATGTCATTCGTCCCTTCCCTTCACGGTGCTACTCCGCCTTCACATCCATTTATCTCGTCTTTCCTTTTATTTATTCAAACCCTTTCTAATGTTTCCTATATGTCATTACTCCTTCATTCCACCATTTCTTTTATCCTTCTCTTCATTTTCACTCTTTGTTATGCTTCCCTTCATCTTCATCCACATCTTATCCTTCCTTTTACTTTTTCACATCCTTTCTCATGCTTTCTTTACGGCATTACTCCTCCCTTCTATCCTATTCTCATCCTTTCCTTTATTTTCACCATTTGTTATGCTTCCCTTCACGCCGTTAATCCAGCCGTCTATCCCTTTCCTCATCTTTCTTTTCACCCTTCACCCTTGATAAGTCCAACTCGTGACCTTAAGATAAAATGGCCTCAGAGTTGATTCCCTAGTTAATCCCGCAGTAAGATGTTCCTCTAAATTAGTTCTGAGCCTCCCAAGAATTACTCGCAGACGCTAAGAGTCCATGGGAGTTATTAAGAAGGGCTTTGGTCCACTCTCTCTCTCGGCCGGACTCCAGCGGCGGACTCATTCTCCTAATCCATGACCTCCTTGCAACGCGGCCATAAATTTCTTGTACTCGAATTATTGACAAAAAAAAACTTCGTGTGCAGGTGACAGAGTAAGGAATCGCCCTGGATTAGAGGGGAAAGGGAGAAGGAGGAGGTGGAGGAGGAGGAGAGGGAAGAGAAGGAGGGGGAGGTGCTGTTACATACGTTCTTGTCACCAAAAACCTCCTCGCGTCCTCCATTCCCTTGTATCGGCGGCTATTGATATCACTTTCCCGCGACGCTTGAGAACCCCCATGACTCTTTCTCTCTTTCTCCTTTCTTTGTCCACCGCGCTCACCCTCCACACCTGGGCAGAGATTGGTTACCTGTGCCTCATTAATATGCTACAACTCCACCACACACCTGTCCCGGCTGGCGTGAGGGACGGCGTGACGCTCTCCGTGGCTCAGGTGTATCGAGGAAAGGCGGGTTGGAGCAGGTAATCCTAAAGGTGACTCTGGCCCCCTCCGCTTTGACAGGTGGACTCAGGTAATGTCAGGTAAGGTGAGAAGGATAGTGGGGGAAGGCAATCGTGAGGTGGGAGGAAAGGCATTTTACCAACTTCGTATTTTAACGCCGAAATATGACCGTTTCGTGTGACCAATAAAACCGACGGAGACTTCATAACTCCCTACACCTCCAGGAGTGACTTTCCGGGTGGACGCGCTTCGCTGGGGTCTGGGTGGAAGTGGAGGTGGAAGTGGAGGTGAAAGGGAGGTGGGTAGTGAGTGGGCGAGTGGATGGATTACGAGAGAGGAAGGATCGATGGATGTGGATAGCGGCTGTAGATAGAGGAAGGACAGAGTTGAAAAAGTGGATGTAAGGAATGGGCTGATGGAGGATAATATTGACGGTATGTGGATGGGTGGAGGGTGTGGAGAGATTGGTGGAGGTGGACAGGCGGTGAGCGGAGAGTGAATGGTTCAAGGGAGAAGAGGGATCGATTGCTGTGGATGACGGTGGATGGATGGCCAAGAGGTGGATGAACTGGTAAAGAGTATGGAGACATTAGAGGAGGTGGATGGGGTTGGGGCGAGCGGGTGGAGGTCGTGTGGGCCAGTAGAATGGTGGGGACGAAAACTGCATGACTAAAACAAACAAACACACGAGGGACCAACGGGAGGAAGACGAGTATTAAATCTCACATAACCCGAGGTAGCCACGTCCTTGTAGCAGACGGTATCTGAATTCCCCTGCGCTAGTAAGGGACCCTAACCTTGTGTCCCCGAGTACCGGAGCCCGTGCCGTGGAATGCAAGGAAAGGAAGCTACGTACAAGGCTCCTGTGTCCAACGTCCTTGTCTTTGGGTCTAACAGGAGCCGGGAAGGAAAATGGAACATGAAAACACGGACAGATGGTTGACAGGGCTCCGCGTCTAATATCCGAGGAAAAGCGCAAAGAATGATAATTATATATAATGGAAGAGGCTGGTTAATAGGTAGAATCGAGTGTCTTATGTCGTTGGCGTTCTCGGCGTGGAAGTGATAGATATAAGGAAAGGTAAGAGGTCAAATACTATAGAGTTTTGTGTCGTGTTCCAATGTTCCCGCGTCCATGGGTATAAAAAGCGCCGGTGCAGGAAGGAGGAGTATGGCAACTGAGGTATTTGATCATCATGGGTCCGTGTCTTATGTCCCTCGCGTCACTGGGTATACCCGAGGCGTGTGTCACTGAAGAAAATATCATAGCTGACGCGGATAAATGCCAAGGCCCAGTGTTTGATGGCCCTCTGTCTCTAATACGCGAAGAAAATACATGGAAAGGGACGAGGTTGGCTGCCAGGGTTGCGTGTTCGATGTCCTCGTGTCTAGACATAACAGAGGCTCAAGTTGTCAAAGAAAATATCAGAACTGACGATGATGTTAAGCAAGGCCCGTATCTCGCGTCCTCGTCTCAAAGGGTGTAACAGAGGCTCGAAAGAAAAGGGATGAATTAGTCTGGCAAGGTTTCGTGTCCAATGTTCTCGTGTCTAGATATAACAGAAGATCGCGTACTCAAAGAAAACATCAGGGAGGATGTTCCCCATGACACTTACCCGCGTCCTCCTCTCGAAAGGTTTAACAGAGGCTCGTGTGAATAAAGAAAATATACAAAGAGGTGAGGTCGGTTGCCAAGGCCCCGTGTCCCGTGTCCCTGGGCGGCGGCGGGGCCATGTCCGACCCGCCCGCCACACTCTCGTCTCGGGGAGTCAACTTTACGTCCGGAGTTTTGAGATACAAGTTGAGGGAAACTTTAACGGAGGTCACGAGGCGTGTTGGAGGGGCGTCCACCCACCTGGCAGAGCAGAGAGCGGGAGAGAAAGAGAAAGATAGATGGAGAGAAAGAGGTAGATGGATAAATAGATAAAGAGGGACAGAGAGAGAATGTGTTGGTATAGCCGAAACAGGAAGAAATAGATAGATAGATGAAGAGAGGGATAGATGTATAGAGAGAAAAGGTGTAGGTATTGCCGAAATAGAAAGAGAAAGATAGATAAATAGATAGGGAGAGGATTAGATTAGAATGTGTAGGTAAAGCCGAAGGAGGAGAGAAAGAGATGAATAGAGGGATAAATAGATTGATAGAGAAAAAAAAAAGAATCAAGAGAGAGAGAGAGAGAGAGAGAGAGAGAGAGAGAGAGAGAGAGAGAGAGAGAGAGAGAGAGAGAGAGAGAGAGAGAGAGACAGAGAGAGAGAGAGAGAGAGAGAGAGAGAGAGAGAGAGAGAGAGAGAGAGAGAGAATGTTTAGGTTTACCATCCCTCACAGAAGACACAAGACACCCACACTTTATTCCCCGGCCATTCAAATCTTGCGCCATAATTCACGCACATTTCGGGACCTCCGCCGCGCCTCCCGCCCTCGGCAACACCCACTAGCCGGGGATGAAGAGACGCGGGTTCACAGCCTCCGCCCATGACCTCGGCTGTGGGCGTGGGTGTGAGGGCGGGGAAGGAAGGACCAGGCGAAACTCAACACCCACCCCGGCATTCCCACATGCTCCTCCTTGGACACCCTCACCCCTATTCAGTCACCCAATCTCATCATTATCTTTCTTGCTATCTTTTGCTTATTTTCTAGTTCCTAATCACCTCAAGCTAACTGTTCCCACCCTCAACCTTCCCTTTCTTCCCCCCCAATCACTCCCTCAGTCCCTCACCCCACCCCATTATAATCGTTCTCTTCACCTTTTTTTCTTCTTTTCTAACTCCTAATGTCCTCAAGCCACCTGTTACTACCTTCGACATTCTTCAACATACCTATTGTCCCTCCACCAATACCCTCACCCAGCCTACCCTTCCCTAAACCCAAGGTATCCCACCCTCTCCAATCCACCCATATCTTAGCCCATCCCACCCACAAAAATCACCTCAGACACAAAACCTCACCTCCACCGACCCATTCACCTCATGACTACATTTCTTTCACCATCATTTGCTTCTTTTCAAACTCGTAACCACATCAAACCACTTATTTCCACCTTCAAGCTACCCTAACATTCCTATATTCACCCCCACAGACATCCTTACCCAGCTAGCCATCCAACTGCACAACCCCAGACTCCTCCTACCCTGCCCTAACCTAACCTACCCCACCCTCCCCAATCCACCCCAAATCTCAGCACATTCCCCACGCAACAAAAGTCAAGCCAGACACAAGACACACGACCGACCACTCACTTCTCACCCGACACTCGCTTCTCACCCGACTTGTGGTCTTTTGTTCCTCGGGGGGACAAAAACCGGCTAGCATTGCCCGACACAAAGGGTAACGCTGAGGCCTCCGATTACGCGGGGCAGCCAGGTCCGGCCCTAAAGCGGTGGCTGCTCCGTGTATGCATATAATTCCCGCATGGACAGCTTCGCCTTCCCCGCTACGCCAGTTTTTCCGCGACTTTGGGAGTACGAGAACATGAGCGAGAAGAGCCATTGGGACTAATATAAGAGCGAGAGAGAGAGAGAGAGAGAGAGAGAGAGAGAGAGAGAGAGAGAGAGAGAGAGAGAGAGAGAGAGAGAGAGAGAGAGAGAGAGAGAGAGAGAGAGAGAGAGCGCAGCAGCATTGTTCTTTCTTTATTTTCTCTCTCTCTTTATTTCTCTCTCTTATTCCAAAACTAATTGAGATATGAACCTAAAATAAGGGAAAGAGCGAGAGCGAGAGCGAGAGCGAGAGAGAGAGAGAGAGAGAGAGAGAGAGAGAGAGAGCAGCAGCATTGTTCTTTCTTTATTTTCTCTCTCTTTCTCTTTATTTCTCTCTTATTCCAAAACTAATTGAGATATGAACCTAAAATAAGGGAAAGAGCGAGAGCGAGAGCGAGAGAGAGAGAGAGAGAGAGAGAGAGAGAGAGAGAGAGAGAGAGAGAGCAAAAGCCAATAGGGTGTTGAGATCCTCCTCTCCCAGACGCTGTAAACAAAATTAAAGTCAAGACCTCGCGATGCAAACTCCGGCCATTTGCTTGTTCCAGTGATCTCCTCCGCGCGATAATTACTTCTTCCTCGACTTACGGCTGCAGCAGGAGGAGGAGGAGGAGGAGGAGGAGGGAGGAGGAGGAGAAGGAGGAGGAGGAGGAGGAGGAGGAGGTGCTTAAGTCAAGAGGCTAACAAGAGCGCTGTCGTTCTGTATCGAAATTATTTGCCGCGATAAACAGGACGGAAGAATACGACGTGTTTGAGGAAGGAGGAGGAGAAGGAGGAGGAGGAGGAGGAGGAGGAGGAGGAGAAAGAAGAAGAATAAAAGGAGGACGGCGGGAACGAGAACGAGACGGAGAGGAGGAAAGAGGAAGAAAAGGAAGAGGAAAACGAGAACAAGGAAAAGAAGGAACCGAGGAGGGAGAAAAAGAGATAAATGAGAAGAAAACAAAAAACGATACAAAAAAAAGAAAAGCAAGATCAAGGATGAGAGAAGACCAGAAGACAATGAGAAAGAAGAAAGGAGGGAGGAGAAAGAAACAGCGAAACAAGAGAAAAGAGGAGGCGGAGTAGAAAGTAGAAAGAAGAGGAGGAGGAGGAAGAGGAAGAGGAAGAAGAGGAGGAGGAGGACAGCACCACATGATATATAGGTAAAGGGTATGCCAGACTCAACAAACAAAAGGAAAGGACGAAATTTAGTGAGAGGCGACCGACGCGCGCCCCGCATATCAAGTGACACTCTCCCCGTAAGGCTGAAGGTAAATCACAATAATGCGGAGAGTAAGCGTCGGGAGTGAACGCCAATAAGTGTGCGCCATGAATCTTCGGCGAGGGAGAAAAAAGTGAGTGTGCGAGATTAGACAAATGTAAAGAAAGTTATGAATGCTAATGTTACACCGACTACCTCGACTACTACTTCTACAATGGTATTTGGTGAATAAAAAGAATACTAGTGATAATAGTGATAAATAGAAGAAAATGAAGTGGAAAATGGAGAATGAGAAAAAGAAGAACAGGAACATGAAAAAAGGAAAGGTAAACAAAAGAGGGAAACTGAGAAAAGGGAGAAGAAAAAGGAAAAATGAAAATTACTACAATGCTCTGGTAGTTAATAATAATAATAATGATAATAATAATAGTACAGAAGAAAAAGAGGAAAATGGAGAAGAGAATGAGAAAAAAAAAAAAAATGAAAAAAAATAACAACAAAACAAGAACAAAAAAGGAAACGAGGACAAGGAAAAAGGAATAAAAAAAGGAAAAGAAAAAGAAAAAGAAGGAAAACACGAACAAACAAACAAACAGGAAACCAAAACAAAACAGAAACAACAAACAAAAACAACAAGGAAAAAAGTACCACATCACTTCAATGCAACTCCGCCCTTACTCCTTTCGTCCTTGATAATGCTCCTCCTCCTCCTCCTCCTCCTCCTCCTCCTCCTCCTCCTCACACCCTTCCCTCTCCCCTCCTCCTCTTCCTCTAAACTTGTATAGAAAAGAGGAAAAGGTATGGAGAGAGAGAGAGAGAGAGAGAGAGAGAGAGAGAGAGAGAGAGAGAGAGAGAGAGAGAGAGAGAGAGAGAAACATCAATTTAATACGTCCCTTGCAAGTTCGATATAGAATTAGACGAGTTTGGCGTAATCCCCTCCTCCTCCTCCTCCTCCTCCTCCTCCTCCTCCTCCTCCTCCTCCTCCTTCGCTGCACGCCCATTGAACACAAACAGGTTCCCGCGGCTCTCTTTGTTCCAGTGGGATTGGAACCATTATGTAGACGGAAAATCTCTCTCTCTCTCTCTCTCTCTCTCTCTCCGCTTTTCTTTTCTGTTCTTTTAACTTTTCTTTTCTTTTCTTTTCTTTTCTTTTCTTTTCTTCTCTTAACTTCTCTCCCCTTCCTTTTTTTTTTCTTTTTGCTTCGGTTCGCTTAATTCTCTTCTCTTCTCTTCTCTTCTCTTCTCTCTCTCTCTCTCTCTCTCTCTCTCTCTCTCTCTCTCTCTCTCTCTCTCTCTCTCTCGGCCGCAGGTAAGTCGCACAGGTAAGCCATTATAACTTTTAATTAGTAATATCACTCACCTGGGCCGGCCTCTCCCCGCCCGTGTCAACTCTGCCTAATCCACCTGCGCCTCATCTAAGCCTCACCTGAGCCCCCTCGCCCCCCCTGCCCCGCACGCACCTGTCCACCTTTACCTGTACGAAGTCTCCCACGCTGGACCCGCCGGCAACACGTATTGATATTGATGCAGGTGGACGCAATGCACCTTCTCTTAAGCCACCAATACACGCCCAATGGAAACTTACTCGTCCGGACAGTTCCACATTAGAATCACTATTGAATATCTTGACTTTATTGCCATATTTGCGTTCTTGTAGCCTTCATGTATACACCACACCTTGATATACCTTTCTGTAAGCCTCTAATACAATCTCCTATGCATGTTCACCCATCCAGACAGTCCCAGTTTAGAATTACCACTACATCTATCGAAGTTATTTTCATGTTTGCGTTCTTGTAGCCTTTCAGTACACGTCACACCTTGATATACCTTTCTGTAAGCCTCTAATACAATCTCCTATGCATGTTCACCCATCCAGACAGTCCCAGTTTAGAATTACCACTACATCTATCGAAGTTATTTTCATGTCTGCGTTCTTGAAGCCTTCCAGTACACGTCACACCTTGATATACCTTCTGTAAGCCTCTAATACAATCTCCTATGCATGTTCACCCATCCAGACAGTCCCAGTTTAGAATTACCACTACATCTATCGAAGTTATTTTCATGTCTGCGTTCTTGTAGCCTTTCAGTACACGCCACACCTTGATATAACCTTCTGCAACCCTCTAATGGACAACCTATAGGAATTCACTCACCCAGACAATTGCAGTTTAGATTTGCTGTTGAACCTATTTAAGTCATTGCCAAATTCTACTTCTTATACCCTTCCCGTACATACCACACCTTCCCTAAGCCTCTGGAATACGCCCTCAACCCATTCACCAGCCTAGACAATCCTTCTCTCCATTGCTGTTGAATCTATTGAAGTCATTGCCAGATTCTAGTTCTTGTATTTTTCCCGTACACACCTTCTGTAAGCCTGCGACACACCTCTAAACACATTCACCAGCCTGGACAATCCCACTCTCTAAAGCTCTGAAATCCATCTCCTAAATCTACTGTGGGTATCGCCAAATTTTAGTTCTTGTATCTTTCCCGTCCACACCACATGCAGCTACAACCTTCACTAAGCCTTCAACATACGCCCTAAACCTATTCACCTGCAGAGTCAATTCCTCTCTCAATTGCTCTTAAATCTAGTGGTTATCGCCAAATTTTAGTCCTCGTAGCCTTGGTCATATATCTCACCTGGATGCAGCGTTCTCCTAAGCCTCTGCTACACGCCTCATGCACCTTTACCTGCCCAACTTAAGGTTCAGGTAGTTTGTCGATCGCAGCTTAGAGTTGGGCGCACAAAAGTTGCTCTGAGCCGAACAAACTTAACAATCAAATGTATAAGTGATGGAGAGTAAAGTGTGAGATTTATATTTTAAAATCGTAGGAGCTTTTAAATCTCTCCCTGGGTGTAACTATGAACACGGAATTAAATTAAAGCTGAAAATGCTGTCATAAATAAAGTCTCCAGTCCATGATATTTCGAAACTGTAGAAAGCTTTATTAAATTTTCTTTTCGTAAATCCTGTTAATTTCCTTTCTGTATGTAACTATAATAAAACTACGTAATTAGAGCTAAAAATACGGATACTAAGGAAATTATAGACCAGGAATTGAAGTTGTGGAAGGATATTATAGACCAAGAATCGAAGTTGTGGAAGAATATTATAGACCAGGAATTGAAGTTGTGGAAGGATATTATAGACCAAGAATCGAAGTTGTGGAAGAATATTATAGACCAGGAATTGAAGTTGTGGAAGGATATTATAGACCAAAAACTGAATGTACTGTTGCACCTTATATTAGACGACTGAACTTTGTGGTGGGATTCTGAACTCTTCTATGCCCGACGTCTTGATGGTGGCGGCGGTGGTAGCGATGGAAGCCTTGCTTATCATTACTCCGTGTACTTGATGGTGAGGTCCAGCCTTCTGCCTTATATTAGACGACTAAACTTCGTGCTGGGATCCTGAACTCTTATATACCCGACGCTGGGCTTGGTGGCGGCCGAGTCTTCCTACCTTACTGACTGTTTTAAGCCCCCGCCTAGTGACCGAAAATCATTAATATACTACCTTTACTTCGACAGCACTTTCGGATATAAAGGGGGCATTTTAAGAACTCGCAATCTCACCTTCCTACTGATGTCTGTTTTAAAACCCCGCGGAGATCGAGAAATACTTACACTCAAACTTAACCTTGAGTACAACTTGAAAATCTGGGAGCGACATGTTTGTATACCACTACGAAACGCCACATTGAGAGCAACAAATCTTAACCTGTATGACAAAAAGACGAGTCACTCTAACATTATAATATTAGGCCGGGAATGAACCTATATATACAGGACAAGAACTTATTACCTCGCGGAAGGGTTGTGAATAATTAACTGAGATGCCGATACCGTGGCCGTGAGAAGTGAGCAACCAGAGAAGGACACAAATAACAGCAAGGAAAAAAAGACCGAAAATTGATACTATATACCATGGTTTTCTGTTACTCTATTCTCGTATTGTTATCATTACACTGTTTTTACCCCTGTGGATAACGCTCTATTGTAATCTAACTCCCTTTCAACACAACGACGGAGAGGAAAATGTCTGTAGCGGGGAACGTTTGGATTCTTTATAGGAGCAGCGAGTAGCGGGCTTTTTTTTATTATTGTTTCCTTTTTTTGTGCCCTTGAGCTGTCTCCTTTGTTGTAAAAAAAAATGGGGTAGGGTAAAGTATTTTATTTTTTACCTCGAGTATCACGGCGGGAAGTGAGCGGCTGTCGGCTTCCATTTCACCCTCCCAGAGCAACGTTAAGGCGGTCATCAAAAGCACACAATAACTCAATCGTGGCGAATCTAGTCCCTCGCTTCCTCCCCCTCTCTCCCTCTCTTCCTCCGCCTCCTCCTTCTCTTTCTCCAACCTTGATATCCTTGTGTCTGCCCTGCCTTCCCCCTTTAACTCCACTCCTCCCTTTTATCTCCCTTTCTTTCTCTTCATTCCTCCTCCTCCTCCTCCTCCTTCTCCTCTCTGCAACCTTCATATCGTTCTCTTTGCTTTTCTTCCTCCATTTCTTTCTTTTTTTCTCTTTCTCCTCATTCTCCACCCCATCCCTATAATTTCTTCTCTCATTCTCTTCCTCTCTTCCTCCTTCTTCGACCTTGAGATCCACCCTGTTTGAGTTCCTCCCTCCACTTCTTCTTTCTCTTCATTCTCCACCTCCTCCTCATCCCTTCTACCCTCCTCTCTCCCTCCTCGTCCTCATTATCGTCCTTCTCCTCCTTCTTCGGCCTTCAACCCCCTCCTTGTCCGCCTTCCTCAGTCCTCAACTCCTTCCCCTCATTCTCTACATCCTCCCTCTCTCCTCCTCTTCCTCTAAGCCTCCCCAGGATCCGTCAGCGTCTCGAAACGGTAATCCAAATGTTGAATGAATCTCGAATGAAGCACCAGAGCCTGAATAATGGATCTCCTCCTCCTCCTCCTCCTCCTTCCTCCTCCTCCTCCTCCTCCTTCTCCTCCTGACACACTGCGGGCTTGAGTAATGTGTAAATCGTGCGTGCGTATATCCGGTTTCAAGTAATCCTTCAGTGAGTGAGTGAGTGAGTGAGTGAGTGTGTGAGTGAATGAATGTGAGTGAGTAGGGCAATTGAAGGAGGGTAAGAGAGAAGATACGAGAAGAACAGAGAAGAGAAGAAAGAAGAGAAGAGGAGAAAGAGAGGGAGATGATCCGTCTCTCACCAGTACTCTTATTAATCTTTTTTTTCCACTTCCTTCTCTTCATCTTCTTCCCATTTTCTTCTTTTTCACCACTCTTATTTTCCTTCCTCTTCTATAACAGTCTCTCCGGCGTTATTAGTTTTCCCTTCATCTACTTTTACCTTCCTTTCCTGGCGGCTTTGATCTGGTGTTGGAGGTGATGGTGGTGGTGATGGTGGTGGTGGTGGTGGTGGTGATGGTGGAGGTGGTGGTGGTGGAGGTGGTGATGGTGGTAGTGGTGGTGGTGGTGATGGTGGTAGTGGTGGTGGTGGTGGTGGTGGAGGTGGTGGTGATGGTGGTAGTGGTGGTGGTGGTGGTGCGAGCTTGTTTGTTATTGTTTTCCTGTAAATTCTCTCACTCCCGTCACTGTTGTTGTTGTTGCTGTTGATTGGAATGGATGGAGCGCCGCCGCGTCCTCCTTTCATCTTACTTCTTCCTCCCGTCGCGTCAGTTTAATATATATGAATTGCAGGATTACGGCCAATGTGATCCCTGCTGCAATTCCTGGTTATTTCACTTGGCAATCTCTCTTTTCTTTCTCTCACTCTTCTCTTCCCCTTCTCTTCCCTTCCCTTCTCTTCTCTTCCCTTTCCTCCCCTTCTCTTCCTTTTCCTCCCCTTCTCTTCTCTTCCCTTTCATCCCCTTCTCTGCTTTTCTCTTTTTCTGCCTTTAGAGAGAGAATCTAGACTTCGGGTTGATAGATGGTCGTCAGGACAGCATGTGGGTAGTCTCAGGCCACTCGTCGGTGACTGAAAAATCCCAGCTTGTGCCAGTGCGCTAACCACTCAGCCACCGCCTCCTCATATATCAAGTCCCTATCTCTTCAACAGGTCTCATCTCCCTTGTTTACAGGTAGCAGCAGGTAAATGTACCCCAGGTGTGCTGAGATGCCCTTCACGTGACACTGCACAGGTAGATGAGAGTCTTATCTCATCAGCAGTCACTCTTCTCATCACGCACTTGATATCTTGTTTGCAGGTAAGGATCAGCTCGTCTACAGATGTTTCTCCAGGTGTTCGGGGTCGCCTTGGCCAGGTGCGCCCCGTCGGACAGGTGAGCGACGCAGGTGTTTGATAGTGTCACTCGTTAAGGCCTCAGTCGGGCGCTGGACGTCCCGCCGCCCGGCCATCACGACGCCGCGCCGCTTTATTGCCATTACACACGACCTTATCGCGGCCCGTCCCCGCCTTGATGACCGCTCGTAATGGGGCGGAGAAGGAGGAGGAGGAGAAGAGGAAGGAGCAAAACAGGAAGTCGGTTGAGGAATGCCACATCTTCCTCGTCTCCTTATGCTCCCTTCATCTCCTTCCTTCCTCTATTTCGGTCTTCTCTTTTTCTCTTCTCCTGTCATTGTTTTTTACTTTCTCTCTTCTCTCCCTCAATCCTAATAATCATTCCTTCATATTCTCCCTTCTTTTCTTTCCCGCTGTCACTTTACCTAGCCGCCGCCTCCTCCTCCTCCTCCTCCTCCTCCTCCTCCTCGGCGCCGTCACTCCAGCCGGCACCACAAACAAGCAATCAACACGCTTTGCTTACTCAGTGCATTTTGCTGTGAGGAAACGCCGTCTTCTCTCTCCCCTTCTTCCTGTTTTCTCTCTATACGTGTTTGGCGCCTCCTTTCCTTTCCTCCCCTTCTGTATGTGTGTGTATGTGTATGTGTGTGTGTGTGGTTGGGGAGGGAGGAGGAAGAGTTGTGTGGGAGGGGAGGAGGGTTTGTGTGTGGGAGGGATGAGGGCGGTTTGTGTGTGTGAGGGAGAAGGGAGTGTGTGTGTGTGTGTGTGTGTGTGTGTGTGTGTGTGTGTGTGTGTGTGTGTGTGTGTGTGTGTGTTTGGTTCAGTTTTTTTAGCATAATCTCACTTTCTTTCCTCACTTTCCCTTATTCCTAGCTCATTAACCTGTCATATCTTCCTGTTTACCCGTCTGACCTTCGCACCTGAGGCCTATACTTATACACCTGTTCCCTATACACCTGTCCATCCTTACCTGTTACCTGTGCTATACCTGCCCGTCGCTCGCCCATACCATCCTTCTTAATTAACCTGTCACCTTGTTTACTTGTCTCACCTGATGTCTGTATATATATATATATATATATATATAGAGAGAGAGAGAGAGAGAGAGAGAGAGAGAGAGAGAGAGAGAGAGAGAGTATTAAGTCAGACGGAACTTCCCAGCGTTATTTAATCTCAAGTTTGATTATATGAAGTTCTTTCTCTCTCTCTCTCTCTATCGTTCTTTTTTTCCTTTAATTCATATCTGCTGTTACTCCTCCTCCTCCTCCTCCTCCTCCTCCTCCTCCTCCTCCTCTTTCCTCCTGTACCTTACTTGACCGGTTTCCGAAAAAGGAGGTTAATGATAATAGCGTAATATTATTTTTTGCCATGCTTTTCTATTCTTTTTTTTTTTTTTACGTCGAACTGAAGTGAAGCGAATCTTTTGGTGCATGTTGGGGGAGGGGGAGGGGGAGGGGGAGAGGGCTAAGCTGACCTCCACCACCACCACCACTACCACCACCACAACCAGCTCACCGCAATGAATACAAGGTCATATTCTTATTAAACATTTCGGCGCTCAAGCACACACGTAATTAACTATATATAGGCTTTCGGAGGTATGAATTTTGGGCATTTTCAGGAGTAGTAGTTTTATGACCCAAGAACACAGAGTTGACTATAGAAGCTTCCGTTGGAGTGTTGGGCATTTCCTAGGGGTAGCTTTATGACCCAAGAACACAGAGTTGACTATAGAAGCTTCCGTTGGAGTATTGGGCATTTCCTAGGGGTAGTTTTATGACCAGTCTGGTATATTGTGACCCCTTCTTCTTCACCGTGAACGTTTAAAAAAAAAATACAAGACTCACTGCAACCCAATTAATCTCCTTTTTGGGCTTTGGAGAGCATCAAGACACCTCTCCGCCCGAAATTGACCTCTCTTTTGGCCTCTCGTTCTTTATTCTTTGGTATGAACAGCGTCTAGCGGGATTTATTTGCTGTTGTTGTTGTTGTTGTTGTTGTTTTGCCTTTGAATTGAGTTGTCTCTCTTAATATAGAAATAAATAATTAAAAAAAACTTGATGCGAAAAGCGGAAGCGTCTAAGAACACTAACCTGCAAATCACCACGTCCTAATCATGTGCTGGACTCGCGATCGTCAACCACCACCCTCCCTCTCCCTCTCTCTCTCTCTCTCTCTCTCTCTCTCTCTCGCGGCGTGCGGTGACACAACACATAAATTACCTGAGACAATTTACAAAAGCGCTGCTCCCGCCATTGGCCACGCATGCACTCAGCTGTGGCACCGATAAATGGCTGCGTGGGAGGAGGGAGAAAGGGTGAAGGGAGGGAGGGGAAGGGGGAGAAAGGGGTGGGGGTAAAGGGAGGGAAGGAAGGGGGAACTGAGGGCGAGGAAGGGGGTGGGTTGAAGAGAGGGAAGAAAAGGGAAGGGAGGGTGAGGAAGGGGGTGGGTTGAAGAGAGGGAAGAAAGGGGAAGAGAGGGTGAGGAAGGGGGTGGGTTGAACAGAGGGAAGAAAAGGGGAGGATGAGGAAGGGGATGGGGGAAATGGGAAGGGTAATTGGGTAGTGTGAAATGAGGGGAAGGGGAAGGAATGGGGAGGAGGGGAAAGGAGGGGATAGAGGTTGGGGTCACGAGAAGGAGGGAAGGGAAGGAAGGAAAGAGGATGAGGGGATGGGGAGAGAAGAGAAGAAGGAAAATAAAGAAAAGGGGAGAGAATAAGGGAAATAAGGAAAAGGAAAGGAGAGAAAACTAAGATTAAGGGGAGAGGAAGGGAGGAAAAGAGAATGAAGTGAGGGGAAAAGGAGGGGAAGGGAGATGAGAAGTGGAATGAAGGGAGGAAAGGGAGGGAAAGGAAAGATAAGCAAAAGGGAAAGGAGTGGAAGAAAGGAAAGTAGGAGGGGGGGGGGGGTGTAAACCTAAGGGAAGGAGGTCAAACGAAGGTCACATCACACACAGAAAAGATCAAGTGCTGTTTGAATAGAGTTAGACACGGCTCTCAGGCTTACACAAAGACCATTACGGGGAGAATACGGAGGATTAATGCGGGCGCCAAGACGACCTCGACCACTTGAACGCATGAAGAATCAAACCGAAGCAACACTATCCAAAGAGAAGCACTTGAGGGATAAGAAGCAAGATTACATGCACACGACTTAAATCTTGGGTCCTTTGAGGGTTGACAAGCAAGAAGCCACTGAAGAAGAGAGAGAGAATAATGGAAGAAAGAGGAGGATGAGGAGAGATAATAGAAGGAGGAGGA
>NC_066531.1:7621614-7686614 GCF_024679095.1 Eriocheir sinensis
ATCTGCCATTTCCAGTGACTGTGGGAATCTTCTCTATCTCTCTTTCTTTACCTCTTTCTTTCTTTTTCTCTCTCTTATTTTCTTTCTCTATTCCTCTTTTCTTCGTCTCTCTGTTTTTCTATCTATGTAGCCTCCTTCCTCTCTTTCTCTGTCTATCTATTTATACATCATTCTCTCACTCTCCTGCTCTCTCTATCTCCCTTTTTTTCTCTTTTTATTCTTTCCTTTTCTATCTAACCCCCTTTCCCTTTCTATATATTCTTCTTCCCCTTTTTATCTATCATCCTTTCCCTCTCTATCAATCCCCCTTTTCTTTTTTATCTCTCCTCCTTTCCATCTCTCTTTACCCATTTCTCTCTCTCTCTCTCTCTCTCTCTCTCTCTCTCATCATCCTTCAACGTAATGATTATGTTAATGCTGACAGACTCAACGCAAAGCTGTCAAAATTATTACACTGGCGAACAAAACCCAATGCATACGAAACACGCCGAGGAGGAGATACGAAGGACAGCATCGCATAAAGAGGAGTGGAGAGAGCTGCCGGGACACGCGAGACATTAACCTCCACTAAATAAGAGAGGAGAGGAAATGTTGAAATACCTGGTGGCCTGGCTCTCCCCACCACGCAACTCCCCCACTGAGCGACTCAACTCCATTACGAGGCTCTAAACAGGTTGCTCCCGTACCCTCCTCTCCTGTTCTCTCCCTTCTCCCATCCTTTAACTCAACCTCCATCCCTGCAGTTCTCAACCTTCATCAATCCTATCTACCTTCTCTCCCGTCCCCACCTACCTCTTCTTCCTCTCCCTTCTACCTGATTTAACTCTTCCTCTATCCTTATCTTTCTCTCGCTTCCTTTTCTATCCTTTCTTTCTTTGCTCTCGTCTTCACCTTCCTTTTTTCTATCTCTCTTTTCCCTAATTCAACTTACCCTCCATCCAAGCAGTTCTCTCTATCTATCCTCTTTACCTTCTCTCCATTTCTTTATCTCTTTCCCTGTTCCATTTCTTTATTCTGTCTTCTATCTTTCCCTTCCTATCCTTCTCTTCTTCCCTCCTCTATCTTCTCTACCTTTCTCTATCCCTTCCTGCAGTATCCTTTCCTATCTTTCTCTACTCACTTATCTGTCCTACCCGGCCTTTCTACCCTTCCTCCTCTCTTTCATCTTATCATTTTTTCCTTTCCTCTCTTCTTCCAATGTCCTTTTCCTTCTCCCTCTCGCTTCTACCTTCCCTACTCTCTTCTTCCTCCTTCCCTACCCACCTCTTCCTCCTCCTCCTAGTCCTCGTCCTCCTCCTCGTCCTTTCTTCTTCTTCTTCTTCTTCTTCTTCTTCTTCTTCTTCTTCTTCTTCTTCTTCTTCTCCTCCTCCTCCTCCTCCTCCTCCACACCCAACCCAACCCAACCCAGACACACAACAAACCCACACACACCCACACCTTTTTTTTCTCCTCTCTCTCTCCCTCCCGCCGCCCCGCCCCGCCCCCCACCGCTATACAACATTCATTAACAAAGACGATCGTAAATTTCACCAGGTAGCCTCCCATCACACCTGTCCATTGAGGGGGGGGAGAAGGTAGGGGAGGTAGAGAGGAGGGAGAGTGAGAGGGAGGGGGAGATATAGAAAGGGTAAAAAAAAAGAGGAACGGAAAGAAGATAAGCGGGAAGACCAAACCTTTTTTTATTTTTATCACCTTTATTCTTTTTTTTTCTCCTTCCCTTTACTTTTTAGGTTAGGTTAGGTTAGTATTGGTCAGGTTGGTTTAGGCTCGGTTAGGTCAGTTTAAGGTTAGGTTAGGTTAGGTTAGATTCGGTTTGATCAGGTTAGGTTAGGTCAGGTTAGGTTAGGTCAGTTTAGGTCATGTTAGGTTAGGTAGGTTAAAAAGATGTTATTCGCCTTTAATATGAGGGCAACAGGTAATTGTGGGTCATTAACTAAGGTGCGATCAGGTGTCTTTCGTCCCGTTTACCTGTGAGAAGAGAAGGAGGGGAGGGAGAGGGACGGAGGGAAGTTGAGGAAGGGACAGAGAAAGAAGAATGCCAAAGGAAGGGAGGAGGGGGAGCAGATGAGAGAGCCTACAGAAGGGGAGGGATAAGAAAGGAGAGAAGTTAAGGAAAGGGAAGGGGAAGGGAAAGGGAAAGATGTCTGAAGGATGGAGAGGAAAGGATGAGGTGAGGGAGGGACAGAAGGAATGTTTGAAGGAAAGGAAAAGGAGGGAGAGAAGGTGAGGGAGGAAGAAGGAGAAAGGGGATACAGGATTACAAAGATGGATGAATATATAGATAGAGAGGAAGAGACAGAGAACAAACGAGAGAAAAAGGGAGAGAAAAAGGGAGAGGAAAGGGAGAGAAAAAGGGAGAGAAAAAGGGAGAGATGTCATGAGTCTATTACCTTAAATCTTTCTCACTTTCCCTTTACCTTTCCCTCCCTTCCTCCCTTCCCTTCTCCCAGCTGAATATATATCTTTTAAAATGGTAGAAAACTCGCGAAACTGGCAGCTATATTTCGTTAGGCTGACGTCCGCTATTCATCTTTACCTGTCGGGGGCGCGGGGTGATTAGGGCAGGTGACAGGTGAGGTGGCGGCCTGAGCTACGGGCGGCAGGTAACACACAGGTAATAGATGTACAGGTGAGGAGGAGAAGGGTAGAAAGTGAGAGGTAATGAATAATGGATCAGAGAGAGAGAGAGAGAGAGAGAGAGAGAGAGAGAGAGAGAGAGAGAGAGAGAGAGAGAGAGAGAGAGAGAGAGAGAGAGAGAGAGAGAGAGAGAGAGAGAGAGAGAGGAGTAATAGTAATGAAAATAATAATAGTAGTAATAATGATGATGAAAATAATGATAGAAGTAAAAATGATGATAATAAAAAGGAGAAACAAGGTGATGAAGATGATGTGATGGTGGCAGTAGTAGTAGTAGAAGTAGTAGTAGTAGTAGTAGTAGTAGTAGTAGTAGTAGTAGTAGTAGTAGTAGTAGTAGTAGTAGTAGTAGTAGTAGTAGTAGTAGTAGTAGTAGTAGTAGTAGTAGTAGTAGATAAAGTAGGAGGTGTAGCGAAGAACAGAACACCAAAAAAGAAAAAGAAAAAAAAAAGAAAGAAAAACATATGAAGATAAACAAGTACATGGACAAAACATAAACAAAAACAAAATAAAACAAGATAACTCACCACCAAAGAAGGGAAGAAAAAAGTTTCGTTTAGTCGGCGCAACATCTGTGGTCATATGCCAAAGAAGGGAAGAGGAACAACAACAAACAGGAGAACAAAAGCCAAATAAAAAAGATGACAAATTGACTTTCTAATTGTCCGCCCCATCGCTCACAGGTAAGGACGGACTCTACCTGCGCCGTGAGTCATCCAGGTGAGTCACAGGGGAAGGACGCACCTGCCTGTCACCTCATTAGCAAAGGTGCACCGGAGACTGACACCTCTGATCCACTCACTCCTTAAAAGACCTCACATACCTTCTACCGTCACCTGTGCAATTAAGAGGACGAAATATAAAGGTAATAAGGGGTGAACTGATGACCAGGTAAATATTTAAACCTACTTACCTATCACCCACCTACCTACCCACCCACCTACATAGCTACTGTGCAATTAAAAACAAAAACAAAAGAAAACTATAAGGTAAGGAGAGTGAATAAATGAAAAAAATATGTATAATAACTAACTTACCTATATCCCCACCCACTTACCTATCTGCCTACCTACCTGACTTACGACCTTACCTGTGCAATTAAGAACATGCAAAACTATAAGGTAAGTAGTGTATAATGACCAGGTAAATATACAAAAACTAGTTACCTGTCCCCTACCTACCTACCTGTATACCTACTGGCTGATCTATGCAATTATAACAAAATAACTATAAAAAAATGAATTAATAGATGATTGGGTTGATACATGCAGTTAAATAAACCTTCTTGCCTACTCTCCCTTCACCTACCTACCTGTACCTGCTCATCTACTTACCAACCTATCTACCTGCTTAAATATCATTAGCAGAAAGGGGTAAAAAAAAATCATTATGCTACATTACCCTCGAGTTTTGTTCTTCTTTTCTTCCTAACTCATTCTTTTTTTCCCTCCTTCCCTCCCTCCCACCCGCCCTACCTCTCTCCCTCCCGTCATCCTGAGAGCATAAACTTTCCAACCTTTCTTTTTATATTCTCTCTCTCTCTCGGGCATAACATATATTTAATTTCGCTCTGTGTGTAGATTTGCACATATTTTGTTTTTAAAGCTTCCATTACATTAGTTTCAGGAAGTCTCTCTCTCTCTCTCTCTCTCTATGCTCATTTTCCCATTAACTCAATCTCATACAACTTATTTCACATCCAACGACTCTCTCTCTCTCTCTCTCTTCCCTTCACTTCCTCTCCAACGCTTCTTCCTCCCTCCTTCCCTTCCCTCTCCTCCCTCTCCTTCCTCTCCTCCTCCTTCTCCACTCCTTTCCCTCCACTCCTTCCCTCCCTCCTTCCTCTCCTCCCCTCGTCTCCTCTCCCTCCTCCTCCCTCCTCTCTCCTCTCCTCTCCTCTCCTCTCCCTCCCCTTCCCCTTGCCCCCTCCCTCCCTACAGCCATTAGCATTATAGGGAAAGAAATTTAAATACCAGGAACATAAACATACACAAAAAAAGGACGAAAAGAAATAAAAGGAAAAAAATAAAGGTAATTTACAGGAGGAAAAACACTGAAAGCCGTTTATCCCACTGGCAAAAACAAAAAAACAAAAATATAAATGAAAAGAAGGAAAAATTGAAGTGGATATTATGAAGGAAAAGAAAGAAAAAAAGAAAGGTAGTATGTGAATGTAAAAGAAGGAATTGCGCTTTTTTTCTCAGTTGTGTGTGTGTGTGTGTCTGTGTGTGTGTGTGTGTGTGTGTGTGTGTGTGTGTGTGTGTGTGTGTGTGTGTGTGTGTGTGTGTGTGTGTGAGTGTGTGTTTCACGATAATCCGTTCACGCCATCCATTTCTTAAACCATCTACACAAACACACACACACGAACAAACCAAAACAAAACAAATAACAAGACAAACACCGGAACACCGCAACACAAACACCAGAAACACAACAAAACAAACAAAAAAACACAAACGCAAACTAAACTTCCCCTTCAAACACACACACACACACACACACACACACACACACACACAACCCTCCCCCCCCATCCCAAACACACTTTCTCTCTGTAACCTCACACACACACACACACACACACACACACACACACACACACACACACACACACACACACAACACCCTCCCCCCACCCTCCCATCCCAAACACACTTTCCTCTCTGTAACCTCACACACACACACACACACACACACACACACACAGAGCCAAAAAAAAATATTATATCAAACCCACCCCGAAACACACATTAAGTCTGGCACACGAGTTAGGATTTTAATAATTTGGAAAGGGTAGCCGCGTATATCATTTCCCCTCGCTTCGCTCCCACAGCCACGGGGAAGCCGGCGCGAGGGGAAGAAGAACCGACAACTTTTTCCATCATTCTGTAGACGAGGGGAAGCGAGGGGAGTGAGGGGAAGAGAGGGAAGGATAGAGGAGTATGGTTGGTGAGGGGAAGCTGAAGGGAGTAGAGGGGAGAGGGAAGGACAGAGGAGAAGAGGGGACGATCTGAGGGGAAGAGAGAAATATGGGGAGGGGAAGAGAGATGAGTGAGGGGAGAAGAGGAGAGAAGGGGAGAGGGATAGGGAGAAGAGTTGAAGGGGAAAGAAGGGAGAGGAGTTGGTGAGGAGAGGAAAAAAGGGGATAATCTGAAGGGACGGACGAGAGAGCGGTATGGAGAGAAGAGGGGAGGAGAAGAATGAAAGGGAAGAGAAGAGAGGAGAGGAGATGATATAATCTGAAGAGAGAATGGGAGCAGAAGAGGTAAGAAAAAAGGGGAAGGGGAAAGTTGAGCAGAGCCGAGTAGAGAATGGAAGCAGGAGAGAGGAGAAAAAGAGAAAGGGGATACTGAGGAGAGGAGTAGAGAAACAGGAAATGATAGGGAGAGAGAGAGAAAGAATGACAGCAGAGGAAGGGAGAAAAAGAAGAGAAAGGAGGATGCTGAAAGAAGAGAGGAGGTTAAGACTCTAAAGGGATGCTGGAGAGAGAGAGAGAGAGAGAGAGAGAGAGAGAGAGAGAGAGAGAGAGAGAGAGAGAGAGAGAGAGAGAGAGAGAAAAAGGAAACGTGAGGGGATGGTTAAGAGGAGGATGAGGGAGGCTAAGGAGAGGATGTGAGGGGATGAATAAAGGGGAAGTATGAGTTGAGGCCCTAAAAATGAGGGGAAATCTGAGGGGAAGCTGTATGGCGAGAGGATGAGGATATATATCAAAAAGAGGGGATAAGGGAAGGGAGGTGATGGAGTGAATACAATAATAGGAATGGAGATAAACTAGAGAGCGAGAAAGCGAATTTTAAGAAGGGAAAATCGGGAAGGGAATGAAAAAGGTATGCAAAGGAAATGTATGTGGATTAAAGAATTGTGATAAATGAAAAAAGGGGAAAGTAAGGAGATAAAAAGTAAGTATAAAGATACGGGAATAAAAATAGATAAAAAAGCGAGACAATCTTAATAAATGAATGTAAGGAAAAGAAGGAGAAAGGAAAATAAGGAATGGATAAGTATAGGAAAGAGCTGAGGTAAATGAAGAAGGGGGAAAGTATGGAGGAAAAAAGTAAATATAAACATAAGGATAAGAAAATAGATAAAAAAAGGAATATAGAATGATGAAAGGGGAATACATAGAGTGAATATAGAGGGAAAAAACGAGTTAGGGGAAGGAGAAGATGAAAACGTAACTATGAACAAATAAATAATATGAAAAGTATAAAAAAGAGAGGGAATTTGAAGTAGGGAACAAAGGAGGAGGAGATGGAAGGGAATACATAAAGAATGAACATAGAGGAAAAAAACGAGAAAGGGGAAGGAGAGAGGGGAAAGTAAGGGAGGATGAAAAAGTAACTATGAACAAATAAATAATATGAAAAGTATAAAAAAGAGAGGGAATTATAGGTAAGGGACAAAGGAGGAGGAGATGGAAGGGAATGCATAATAAGTGGATGTGGAGGGAGGAATGAGGTAAAGGAAAAAGAAGGGAAAGTAAGAGGAGATAAAAAATAGAAAATATAAACATAATGATATGAAAATAGATGAGAAAGAGAGAAAGTATTTAAGAAAGGAATACAGGAGGAGGAAGAGGAGAAGGAGAATGAGGAATGAATATACAGGAAATAACGAATTTAAAGGAATAAGAAAAAGTAAAGGATATAAAAAAAAGTAAATTTGAACATAAGGATCGACAAGAGAGCGGATTTGATTCCACTGAGAGCAGACCGGAGGGACAGGAAATGGGGCTTTTGAGGAGGGGAGGGAGTGGGAAGGGAGAGGGAGGGAGGAGGAAACAGGAAAGAGAAGATGAAGTGAGAGGGAGAAAGATGAGAAGGTAAGGAGGAGGCTAAAAGCGAGGGAGATAACGAACGTGTGTGTGTGTGTGTGTGTGTGTGTGTGAGAGAGAGAGAGAGAGAGAGAGAGAGAGAGAGAGAGAGAGAGAGAGAGAGAGAGAGAGAGAGAGAGAGAGAGAGAGAGACCCTTCCTTCCCTCCCTTTATCATTATCTAGCCTTCCTTACCTCTTTCCTTTCCTCCCCTACTCTCCTTCCTTTCCTTACCCTTTCCTCCTTCTCTCTTTTATCTCCTCCCTTCCTTCCTTTATCTCCTCCGCAGTTTCTCCACTTCTCATCCTGTCACTCCTTTTCATCCCCTCCACCCCTCATTCCCTCCCCATACCTCCCTAACCTTACATACCCCTACCCTTCCCAAGTCACCCCCTTCATACCCCCTTCTGTCTAATCCATCCCTGACCCCACCCTTCCCCATGTCACCCCCTTCATACCCTTCTGTCTAATCCCTCCCTGACCCCACCCTTCCCTTCCATACAATACCCTTATTTGCCCTTTCCTTCCCCTTGTCACCCCCTACCTCGCATCTCATTTCCTCGCCACCAACCTTCGCTATCACCTGTCCGCCCTGTGCCCTCACCTTGTCACTCACACCTTTTCCCATATCATCTCACGCTTTCTTGTTCCTATCTCCACTTTATTATAATCTTTGTATTCCTCTGTCACCCCCTGCTTGGCGTCTAATATGTCATCCATTTATGTTAAAGTCTGTTCCTTTGTAATCCTTCTTCTCTTCCTCCTTCTATTTCCCTTTTGCTCTCATCTTTTCGTCTATTTCCTCCTCTTTGTATCCTTTTTCTTCCTATGTGTCACCCCTGCCTGGCTTCTAACTTGTCATTTCTTCTTCCTATTCTCTGTTTCTTTTTTAATCCTCTCCTTTTCTTCCTTTTTCTCTTCCTCCTCCTCCTCCTCCTCCTTCTACATGTTCTTCCTTTTTTCTTCCCATGTCACCCCTGCCTTGCTTCTAATTTGTCATATGTTCTTCCTATTCTCTGTTTCTTTTGTAATCCTTTCCTTTTCTTCCTTCTCCTCCTCCTCCTCTTTCTACCTGTTCTTCTGTAACCTGGCTTACCTAACACCTGTCTTTCCTATGCCCTACCCAACACCTCTCCCCTTGCCTTCTTGCCTTACCTTTTACCCCTACTTCTTCCCACCTGCAATCCTACCACCTACCTATCTTACCTTACCTATCACCTGGTTTAATCAACTCACACACCTTTACTTCTTACCTCACCTCACCTTCCCTCACCTCACCCTCCCACGCCTCCTACCTGCCCTGTACTACTCACACTCCTTACCTCACGTTCCTTCTCCTCCTACCTGCCCTGCCCTGCCCCATTGCCACCTCCTTACCTGTGGCCGGCCTTGCATGACCCTTAAATTAGCATCTTTTCACCTTGCGCCCGTGAGTCACCCGAGGGGGCCAAGGTGTGCCATTATGAGCAGACGAGGCACGAGGGACGCCACAATACGCCAATATTTCAATAGCCAGCGACCCCCACGGAGGAACGGGATTATTTACACACACACTAAATAATTTGGCGGATTCGGGGAGGGAGGGAGAGAGTGAGAGGAGGGAGAGGAAGGAGGAGGAGGAGAGATGCATGTACAGGAGGAGTCGCCAAGATCCTGAACATGGTGACAGTGAGATTAGATTGGTTTAGTGAGAGAGAGAGAGAGAGAGAGAGAGAGAGAGAGAGAGAGCACTAATTAGTAGGTTATGGTCATGGCTCTCTATGTGACTGGGCTTCAGCGTCACTGCCATCACAGGTGCCAAGCCTTTGATGCCGCCCTCTATTGATTACGGCCCCAGGTATACACACACACAGGTAACACAGGTAAGTAAAGAGAAAACAGGTAGGAGAGATAACAAGCAAGAACAGGTCATATGGTGGGCTGTTTTGTTTTTGTTTTATGTTGCTTTTGTCCTTGAGCTGCTCCCTTTACTGTAAAAAAAACAAGTCGGGGGGTAAATGATTAATAAGAAATAGGGAACAGGTAAAAACGGTCAACAGGTGAAAGAGATAAAGGGCAAGAACAGGTAATATAAAGGAGTGTTTTGTTTTGTTTTGCTGGAGCCATTTAGCTGTTCTGTATACTTTAATAAGGCAGATGGAAATGATTAAGAAGAAATCAACAAGAAACAGGGAACAGAATTAACAGGTGAAAGTGAAAATATACGCAAAAGAAGCAGGTTACAGGCAGATGAAAATGATTAAGAAGAAACGGGTGACATATAAAGAACAGGTAACAGGGACGAACAGGTAAGACGGGAGGAGGTAATCAACAAGAAACAGGGAACAGAATTAACAGGTGAAAGTGAAAATATTAGCCAAAGAAACAGGTAACAGGGATAAACTGGTAAGTGTAAATATGAATGGAGGAAACAAGTAAGAGATTGAACAGGTAGAGGAGATAATAACGATGATGGCTCTCTTCTTATTTTTTTTTTTTTTTGTCTTGTTTCCTTTAAAAATCATGTTCTGTCTTACCCACATTATTAGTTTTCCATCTCTCTCTCTCTCTATCTCTCTCTCTATCTCTCTCTCTCCTCTCTCTCTCTCCATCCTCTCATCCTCTCTCTCCTCCTCCTCCTCCACCATGCAATGAATTTCACAGTATAAGAAAAGAAAAAAAAGAGAAAACGCTTATTCTTGCATTACCCGAAAACGGAGACTCGACGTGTTTCGCAATTTTTAAGCGACGAAAAAATAAATAAAATAAAATAAATTGACAATGGAGAGAGAGAGAGAGAGAGAGAGAGAGAGAGAGAGAGAGAGAGAGAGAGAGAGAGAGAGAGAGAGAGAGAGAGAGAGAGAGAGAGAGAGAGAGAGAGAGAGAGAGAGAGAGAGAGAGAGAGAGAGAGAGAGAGAGAGAGTTAGAAGATTTACGATATATATAAATCAGAAGAAGGCGTTGCGGGTATTGTAAATCACGCGGCAATGTGTTTTACGAGGGAATTAAAGGAAAACTCAATTATTTCTCTATTAAAACGTTGGAACAAGACGCACCGGAGGACGTCGGCTGCATTACACACGTCGATGTCAATGTTCATATTATTCTTTACGGGGAAATCTATAAAAGGAGGTCTGAGTAATTGTGACACTAGAGAATATTGCCTCACGTTTTTTTTTTTTTTTTTTTTTTTTTTTTTTACAGCAAAGGAGACAGCTCAAGGGCACAAAAAAGTAAACATTAATAAAAAAAAAAGCCCGCTACTCGCTGCTCCTAAAAAGAATCCAAAGTATGTGTTACCTTACTTATCAGATCTGGAACTCTATGAGACTGAGAAATTTTATACAAGGAAGTCTTCGTAATTGAGGCACTAGAGAAAATTATTTACTTGCCTTGTCTATATTATGTTTATTATGAGACGAAATTATTTGAGACGAAGGAAATTATACACGAAGGAGGTGTTCATATTCCAGATCGTAGTTACAGTATAGAATATCTGAGAGAATGTTGCAGAGAGGATAATAGGCTGTGGAGAGTATTAGACTACCAGAGTTACCTTTATTGTGAGACGAAATTATTTGAGACGAAGGAAATTACACACGAAGTACAAGGTGTTCATATTTCAGATCGTAGTTACAGTATAGAATATCTGAGAGAATGTTGCAGAGAGAATAATAGGCTGTGGAGAGTATTAGACTACCTGAGTTACCTTTACTGTGAGACTTGGAATTATTATGTATGAGGCGATGGAAATCTTTACAAGGAAGTTTTCGTATTTGGGACAGTAGTACAGGTGAGAATGCTGCAACTGAGAATATCACAGTAGAGAACATTACACTACCTGAGTTACCTTTATTATCAGACTTGGAATTATATGAGACGATGAATATACAAGGAACTCTTCGACTCTGAGACGGTAGACATTATAACAGGTGAGAATATTACAATAGGGAATATTACAGAGAATAACACTACGGTAGAAACTATTACAGTAGTGAATATTAGGGAGATTATTACAGACAGCAAAGACTATTACATAACCTGATTACATAGGAACACACGAACGTAAGGAGTCTGTAGGAGCCTGATAGGTCTGTATAAGGCAGCTCTTGTAAACCTAAACCCACCTAACTTCACTATCCATCAATTTATCTAACTTCTCAAATGCATCGATCGTATTGTATTTACACAGAGTATTACAAAGAATTACCTGATTACAGAGACAATATTATAGACAGTAAAGGATATTATATTACCTGATTTGTCTTTCTTATGAGCCTTGACATTATGTGGTCGAGACCGGTTTCAGATTTCGTCAATACACAATATATATTAGCTGTTGTTTTGGTGTGTTTTTCTTACAATTAAACTGTGGACAATCATGCCTTCAATTCCTGTCTCCGTTCCTCAAGTTTCTTCAGCCGGTTCTTCAGTGATCAAACTCTTTATGGTCAAATATTAACACGAGGAAGACATCATGATATTCGCAACGTTGTCTCATAATATGCATAACTTGTTTTTTTAAGCGATGAAACTTTAGCGAAATATTGTTTTATCCCGTCTCAGTTTCCCTCCGCGCTCCGTCTTGAGTCTCAGCGAAGAATAAAGATCTCGGTTGTCAGGCAAAATATTCAGGGAAGGAAAGACGGAGGAATCATAAACACACACACACACACACACACACACACACACACACACACACGAGCAGAATTATAATAAACCAACAATACTTATTTTTTTTTTGTCTCTCTCTCTCTCTCTCTCTCTCTCTCTCTCTCTCTCTCTCTCTCTCTCTCTCTCTCTCTCTCTCTCTCTCTCTCTCTCTCTCTCTTATTTTAATACTCTTCAATAAACAAAAGATTTTTCATCCCAAGCTTTCGCAGTTTCCAGAATTACTAGTAGTAGTAGTAGTAGTAGTAGTAGTAGTAGTAGTAGTAGTAGTAGTAGTAGTAGTAGTAGTAGTAGTAGTAGTAGTAGTAGTAGTAGTAGTAGTAGTAGTAGTAGTAGTAGTATAATTGTTGTTGTTGTTATTCTTATTCTTCTTTTTATTGTTGTTATTTTTATATATCTATTTATTTATTCATTTATTTATTGCCATTTGTCTTGTGCTGAGTCGGCAAAATTCCGTCGGGATGAGAGTCGCTTTTCTTCTCGCATTATTTATCCCCGTGTTTACTTTATACATTCAGACTTCTTTATTTATGGCTACAGCAAACTGACACTCCTCTCCTCAAGCCCCTCTCCCTCCCTCCTTCCCTCCTCTCTCCTCCATCCCTTCTCTCTCCATGATATTCTCCACTTTTTCTTTCTTTCTCCGACTCTTCCTTTCTTTCTTTCTTCAATGATGTCTTTCTCTCTTGCGTCCTCTTCTTTCTCTCCTGCCTCTCTCCCTCCCTGCTTCCTCCATTCTTCTCCCTTTCTCCATGATATTCTCCTCTTCTTTCTTTCTTTCTTTCTTCGTCTCTTTCTTTCCTTCTTCCATAATGTTTTTCTTTCTCTCTTGCGTCCTTTTCCTTCTCTCTCATGCCTCCCTCCTTCTCTCCTCTCTCCTTCATCCCTATCTCTCTCCATGATATTCTTCTCTTTCTTTCTCTCTTTCTTTCTTCGTCTCTTTCTTTCCTTCTTCCATGATGTTTTTTCTTTCTCTCTTGCGTCCTTTCCTTTCTCTCTCATGCCTCCCTCCCTCTCTCCTCTCTCCTTCATCCCTACCTCTCTCCATGATATTCTTTTCTTTCTTTCTCTCTTTCTTTCTTCGTCTCTTTCTTTCCTCCTTCCATGATACTCTTCTCTCTCGCGTTCTCTTCTTTCTCTTATGCTCCTCCCTACCTTGTCTTTCTCTCCTTCTCTCCATGATATACTTCTCCTCTTTTTCTTTCTCTGTCTTTCTTCGTCTCTTTCTTCCTTCCTTCCATAATGTCTCTCTCTCTTTCTCGCGTCCTTTCCTTAAATTTTCTCGTTTCTCTCAGCATTTCCTAATTCCATGATACCCTGCTGTCTTTCTCTCTTTTTCTTATCCTTTTGCTTTCTTTTTTCTTTTTCTCTTTCTATTTTATTATGTTTTTTTTCTTTTCATACCATTTCTAGCCCTTCAATTCTTCCTCTCCACCATGCACACTCTTACTCCTCTCCCTCTCTCTTCCTAAATCCCTCCTCCCTTCCCTCTCTACCTCTCTCTCTACCTCTTTCTCTCAACATTCCTCCCTAACCTCACTTCACTACTCCCTCCCTGCCTCCTTCCCTCCTTCTCCCTCCCTCTCTCTCTCTCTCCTTCCTCCACATTCTCCTGACCCTTCCTAATTCCTGGTCTTATTTCCTCTTCCATTAACCAGACTGGACAGACGTAACCAGCCACCGCCCCGCCCCGCCCCGGCCCGCCCCGTAGGACCCCGCCCCGCCACGTCCAGCCTCTACCTCCCCCACCCATCCCACCCTCAGGAGTCTCCAGCTGTCCATTCCATATTACAACGTGGCCGCCCCTTTAGCGTGGGTGGGTTGGCCATAGCGAAGGCAGGACAGGCTGTGGATGAGGTACGAGATGGTATACTGAGGTGTGTGTGTGTGTGTGTGTGCGTGTGTGTGTGTGTGTGTGTGTGTGTGGCGGGGTGGGGTAGTAGTAAAAGTAGTAGTAATAGTAGTAGTAGTGACGAAGAGGAATGATAAGGAGGAGAGAAGGGGCAGTAAAAAGATAATTTGGGTGGAAGGAAAGGTTGGAATGATGAAAAGGGAAAGGAGACAGGAAAAAGAGGGGAAAAGAAGGGAGTGGAATGATAAATAAATAGGCGGTGTAAGAATTTGAGGTTGTAAGTTGAGGTTAAGTGAGGTGTTTTAAGTCTTGCTGGTTCCTGAGGTGAGGTTTTTTAATGGGTTTCAGCTGCAGACATGAACAAAATTACGATCAACATTATAATCCTTAAGAGAATTGATGATGTCAGTGGTGAGGGTTGTAGAGTGAGGTTATGTGAGGTGGGTTATCTCGCAGGTTCCTGAGGTGAGGCTGCTAAATGGGTTCCAGGTGTAGCTTCAAACTCTCAGCCGTAGAAATGCCAAAATCAGACGATCAACGTCATAAATTCCTTTTCCTAAGCTAATGGACGGTGTAAGTGATAAGGGGTTGCAATGTGAGGTTATGTGAGGTGGGTTGTCTCGTACGTTCCTGAGGTGAAGTTTCTAAAACGGTTCCAGGTGTGGCTTCAAACCCTCAGCCGTAGAAATGCCAAAATTACGATCAACATCATAAATCCCTTTCCCTAAGTACTGCGTAGCCTTAAAGGGACCACAGGACTCCATACACGGCAATACGGGCGAGGGAAGGGGCTGAAAGGGACCTCTGTGTGAAGGGCGAGGTGCGGGCGTGGTCTGGGCGTGTATGTGGGCGTGCGAGAGGCGTGGGTGTATTATTTTCCGGCCTGGGAGTGTAAGTCAACCCGAAATGGCCTCGAAACGTCCGTAATCCACAAATAAAACGAGCAAAAAACGAGGAAAACGTAAAAGAAAGGGCAAGGCAGAAAGGATTTGAGCATTGGCCACAAGTATGCAACACACACACACACACACACACACACACACACTGATCGTAAAAGTCAGCTTGGGTTACGGGAGGCTGTGTTTGAGAAGATTACGTTGCCTAGCTCTGGTTAGGCACGTCTGGCCAGGAACAGGATAATTTGGGGTGCTGTCCACGCTAAGAGAGCCTGGACCTTACTGGACGGGGTTGGCCAGGTGTTCGCGAGCCGGCGCGAAGGGTAAGTATAAGCACAGGTAACGCGGACCAGGTAAAGGATAATGAGATGAGGAATTGAACTCACCAGGTGTACGCGAGACTGAGCTAAGATTAAATACATAGAAAGGATATTGGCTTACAGATAGATACAGATGAGAAATTAGTTTAGGAATAGATATAGAATAGAAATTGATTTAGACAGATATAGGATGGATATCAATTTAAAAGTGGATGTAGAAAGGAAATTGGTTAAGAAATATATAAGGTGAAGAAACTGGCTTAGAGAGATCAATGCAGGAAGAAGATTGGCTCCAAAAATATAAATACGTACGAAGGAAAGGAAAATAGTTTAGCAATGCAAATAGGATGAAAATTGCCTTAGAGATACATATATAGATGAAATTAGTTTAGATATAGTTATAATAGGGATGCTGGCTTACAAATAGACTGGTGGATGAGTGGAACATACTTGGCAGTCATGCGTGGGTAGTAATAGGATACAAATTATACCTTCAAGAGAGGATAAAGTAAATTCAAGGATAGGGAGGACGGATGAAGTTGGGGTTACAGGAGCTGCCATGTGTAGGTAGACTGACCCTTCTGCAGACTCCTTCCGTTCTTATGTCAGGAGTGGAAAAATGAGAGAGAGAAATGATAAAGAGGAGAGAAAGGGAGGGACAGTAGAGGAACAATTTGGATGGAAGGATGAATGGAAAGGAAAGATTAGAAGGATGAAGATGGAAGGAAAGGAAAGATAGGAGGGAAAGAAGAGTAGAAGAATGAGGGAGAGGAATGATAAAGAGGAGAGAAAGGAAGGGACAGTAGAGGAACAATTTGGATGGAAGGATGAATGGAAAGGAAAGATTAGAAGGATGAAGATGGAAGGAAAGGAAGGATAGGAGGGAAAGAAGAGTAGAAGAATGAGGGAGAGGAATGATAAAGAGGAGAGAAAGGAAGGGACAGTAGAGGAACAATTTGGATGGAAGGATGAATGGAAAGGAAAGATTAGAAGGATGAAGATGGAAGGAAAGGAAGGATAGGAGGGAAAGAAGAGAAGAAGAATGAGGGAGAGGAATGATAATGAGTTGAAAAGGGAAAGTAAAGTGATGATTTGGAACGGAACAAAACTGAGAAATATTACACAGCGATGAAGTTAACGAAAAGGTGAATGGAAGAAAAGACAAACAATATACATGTAAGGAAAGCAAAGGAACATAAAGGAATAATCTTACACAGCGATGAATAAAGAAATGAAAAAGATGAACGATGAACGATGAAGAATAAAAGAACGAAAGATGAAAAGAACAGAAAAGATGAATGAAAAAATGAATAAATAAAAACCGAACCACTAAACGAGAGAGAGAAGAAGAAAGGAAGGAAGGAAGGAAGGAAGGAGGAAATGAAGGAGGGAAGGAAGAGAGGGAGGAAACGAAGCCATCAACAAGAAAAATTGACTCACACACAAACATCCTCCTTAAAGAAAAAAAAAAAAAAATGATATATTGACGTTTTTTATAACACGGTAGAGGAAAAAAATAAATACACGATAATGTCTACCTTCTACCTTTGATTTATGGAAGGCGAGAGGCAGGAGTCAGGGGGAGTCGCTTTATCACGGTCTAGGAGGCGTCAAATATGCACCCCCGTGACTGAAGGGAAGAGAAGTGTGTAGAGGAGAAGGAGGAGGAGAATCACTATCATTACTACCACGTTAGCGCTAATCACGGGTGAGGAGGAGGAGGAGGAGGAAGAGGAGGAGGAGGAGGAAGACAAGGATGGATAGAAGGAATGGAGGAATGAGGGAAAGGAATGATGGAGGTGGGAAAGGGATAATTTTGATGAAGGAGGAGGAGGAGGAGGAGGAGGAGGAGAAGGATGGATAGAAGGAATGAGGGAAAGGAATGATAGAGAAGGAATAATTTTGATGGAAGGAGTAATGGAGAAGGAATAAGAAGGAAGAGAAGGAAGAATATGAAGGATGGAGGAGTGAAGGAAAGACAGAGAGGAATGATAGAGAAGAAAAATGAAGGAACAGTATAGAGATAATATGTATGGAAGGAAGGAAATGCTGGAAGAATAAGGGAGATGGAAGGGAAGGAAGGATAAAAGGGAAAAAGTAGTGAAGGAATGAGGGAGAGAGGAATGATAAAGAGGAGAGAAGGCGTGGAAGAAGTTATGGAGAGGGAAGGTTGGAATCATGAGGGAGAAGGAGGAGAAAGGTAATTTGAAGGGATGGAAGAGTGGAAGAATGACGAAGAGAAATGATAAAGAGGAGAGAAGGGGCAGTAAAGAGATAATCTGGGTGGAATGAAAGGTTGATATGATAAAAAGGGAAAGGAAAAAAGGAATAAGAGGGAAAAAGAAGGGAGGGAAGAGTGTAGTGGAAAGATAAAGGGGAAAAAGGGAGAAATGGAGGGAGATAAATTAAGAAGAATGGAGAAGGAAAATATGGAATGATGAAGAAGGAGAGGAAAAAAATAAGCAAGAGGAGAGATGGAGGGAGGAAAGAATTGAAAGATGGGAAGGAGAGAAAGAGAAAGAAAGAACTGATAGATGAGAAGGAGAAAAAGAGGAAGGAAAAAAGGAAAAACAAAGGAACAAGAGAAAGAGGGAAGGGGAGGAAAAGGAAAACAAAGACAAAATATCACAGAAAGAATAGACGAAAAGGTAGAAAGAAGAATACGGAGAAAAGAAGAAATAGAAGGAAAGAAAGAGTGAACCGTAAAACTGAAGTAAGAGAACAAGAGATTGGAGGAAAGGAGGAAGCAAGGACGGGAGGAGGTAGGAAGGGAAGGGAAAATGGAAGAAAGAAGAAAGGAGGAGGAGGAGGACGGGAGAGAGAGAGAGGAAAGAGAGGCAAGACATAAGACTTCAAAGGAGGAGCAAGGGAGGAAAAGGAGGAAAGAAGAGCCGAGAGGGAGTAAGTAAGAGAATTAGGGAAGACTTTGAAGAAGACGAATGAGGAGGAGGAGGAAGAGGAGGAGGACGACGACGAGAGAAAGAGATATCTGGAGCAAAAGAAGATGGAGGAGTATAAAAGGAAAGTTAAAATCACACGAAAAAAAGAAGAAAAAGAAGACGGAAATGAAGACGGAGGATAAAGAGAGGCACAGAGGGACGAGGCGAGAGAGAAAACGTGAATGCATGTGTCAAAGAAAACGGGAAGGGGTTCGAAGTTGTATGCAAAGAGGACGGAACAGACATAACCTCTTTCCCGCCGCCGCCGCCGCGACCCCAAAACAAACCAGAGTAACACGTCGCCCCCGCCTCACCTGTCCTCCTCATTACCACACCTGACATCACCTGGGCGACTTCTGACCCCCTTGTCCTCCGCCTCCTCCTCTGACTTCTCCAACTTTGTCTTCGTTTCTCCATATTCAGTTATTTTCTCAGTATTCATTTTCTTTCATTCTTTTATTTATTTCTTGTTTTTCCTCCTTGTCCTCCTCCTCTTCCTCCTCCTCCTCCTTTTCCTCCAACTGATATTTCTTCTTCTTTTCTTGGTATTCAGTTTTTTTTTTTTCGTTTATTTGTTTTTGTTTTTGTTATTCCGCTTCTTTATCCGACTTCTTCTTACCTCCTCATCCTCCTCATCCGCCTCATCCTCCTAATCCTAATCCTCTTCCTGCTTTTTCTTCTGCTTTTCTTCGTATTAAATTCCTTTCTCCTATTTTTCTCTTTGTTTTTGTTCCTGTTCTTTCTCTTCTTTCTTCTCCTCCTTCTTACCTTCCATCCCTTGCCTTCCCTTCCACTAACACCTTCCATTCTCTTATTCCCATTCCTCATCCACTCCTTCCCCCCTCTCCCTTTCTTCTCTATTCTTCTATTCCATCCTTACTTCACACCTCTCTCCTATCTCTTAAACCTTCCATCTCCTCCCTTCCACTCCCTGTCCGTTCCTTCTTCACCCTTCTCCTCCTGCCTTCCTTTCTATCACTTTTCTTCCTTTTCTTCTTTCCCCCTCTCCTTTATCACCCTCTACTCCTTTCCACTCCTTGTCCATTCTTTCTTCTCCCCTCTCCTCCTTCCTTCCTTTCCTTCACTCCTTTTCTTCCTTTTCTTCCCTCCCTCCCCCTTTCCTTTATCATCTCAACCTCCCCTCAACTCCTTTCCACTCCCTCTCCATTCCTTCTTCTCCCCTTCCCTTCCTTCCACCCTTCCCTTCACTTCCCTCTTTCCTTTTCTTCCCTACCTCTCCCCTCCTCCTTCCCGACACCTCACATTATGAATTAGAGGCGGAAAGGACTCAACCCTCAAACTATATAAGGAAAGGTGGAGGGAAGGAAGGAGGGAGGGAAGGAAGGAGGGAGGGAAGGAAAGGGTGAATGGGCGGTTCTCTGGGTGGGCGAAGGAAAGATGGGCGTGAACGACTAGACACACACACACACACACACACACACACACACACACACACACACAGTCCCTGGAGAGTCATAATACTTTGCTTTTTTTATAATATTTCAAACTTTTTCACAACTTTTTTTCTTCCTCTTTCCTTTTCCTCCTCCTCTTCCTTCTCCTCCTCCTCAAACTCTTCCTCCCTCTATAATTTTTTTTTTATCTCTCTTCTTCCCTTCTTCCCTACATTGCTGCCTCTATCTCCCTCCTTCCTTTCTTCCTCCTACCCTCCCTCCCTCTCTCTACCTCCCTTCCTCCCTACATTCTACCTCTCCTGACTCCCTTACCTACCCTACCTCCTCCCCTTCCTACAAACTATCTCCCCCTCTCTTTCCCTTCCTCTTACCCTCCCTTCCTCCCTTCCTCCCTTCCTCTCTCCCTCCCTCCCTTCCTCCTTCGTCTCCCTTCACTACCACTAACATACGGTCTTTAGTGATTCATTTGCATAGTTTGGCGTCGTGGAGAAGGGAGATGGAAGGGAGAGAAGGAGGGAGGGAGAGAGAGGGAGAGAAGGGAGGGAGGGAGGGAGTGCTGAGTGGAGACGTAATGTGTGGGTTAGGTCTAGACGGAAGAAGGGAGGTAGGGAGGGAAAGAAGAAGGGAAGGGAGGGAGGGAGGGAGGGAAGGAAGGAAGGGAGGCAACATCCTGTCTCCGAGATGATGAGTAATGATGTGAGGATGGGCGGAAGGAAGGAAGGAAGGGAAGGAGGAGGAATGTGATGGAGGGAAGGGAGGAGAGATGAAGGAAGGTGACGAGAGGGGAAAATAGAAAGAAGACATTGAGAGAGAGAGGAGAGAGAGAGAGAGAGAGAGAGAGAGAGAGAGAGAGAGAGAGAGAGAGAGAGAGAGAGAGAGAGAGAGAGAGAGAGAGAGAGAGAGAGAGGTGGAACATATAAACACAAGACATCCTGAAAGTAAATATAAAAAAAAATGAAAATAAAAGAGAGAATATACAAAAAGAGAAGGGTAAGGGAGAGGCAAAAGGAAGATATATTGTTTTCTTTTTCTGTGTGCCCTTGAGCTGTCTCCTTTGTTGTAAAAAAAAAAAAAAAGGAGAGGCATACAAAGAGAAGAAACGCTAAAACTAAAGAGATCAGAAAACGAGAGAAATGAAAAGAAGGGGAAAGAGAAAAGGAGAAACGAGAGGGAGAGGAAAATAATGAAGCAACTGGAGATGAAACCCTAACAATAAAAAATAAAGGAGGAAAAATAAAGAGTGTAGAAGAGGGGAAAATACAGCAATATAGAAAGGAAAAGGAAAGAGAAAAAGATGGAACAAATAGAGATGAAACGTAAAATGATAAAAAAAAGACGAATAGAAAAGACAAAAAAAGCAAAACACGAATGAAGAGGAGAGCAAGCGATAGAAATCCAGAGAGAGAGAGAGAGAGAGAGAGAGAGAGAGAGAGAGAGAGAGAGAGAGAGAGAGAGAGAGAGAGAGGGAAGAGGATGGAGGAAAGGGTGAATAAGAGTGAGAAGCGGAGGCAAACACGGAGAAGAGAAGCTAAACAACACAATAATGGGAGGCAAGAATGAGAGAGAGAGAGAGAGAGAGAGAGAGAGAGAGAGAGAGAGAGAGAGAGAGAGAGAGAGAGAGAGAGAGAGAGAGAGAGAGAGAGAGAGAGAGAGAGAGAAGGGGGGGCGGGGAGTTACTTTTGATAAGGGAGTCAGAAGTAGAACAATAGCGCTTACACACACACACACACACACACACACACACACACACACACACACACACACACACACACATGGAAATAATAAAGCACTAACTAGAATGGAAGCTAGAGAGAGGAGGATGAGGATCTATTACTACTATTTATTATTACTACTTACTGCTATACTACTACTACTACTAATAATAATATGTATATGTAATAATAATAATATGTACTTTTATTATTATAGCACTACTACTACTACTACTACCTCTGTCTTTACATTATTGACTAAACTACTACTACTACTACTACCACTATAATATAATCAGTATTTCACCTTTGTATATATATATAGTGAACACTTATGTCTAGTTCATCATCTAATTAATTCATGTCCATAAGAGACCGTAACTAATATTAACATGATATGTATATATAGAAGTAATACTGTATATGATGTGACACACGTTAACTTATATTTAACTCACACACACACACACACACACACACACACACACGACCCTCAACTGAGCCTGCTCCGCCTCCAGCAAGCAAACCAACGAACTACCACACGAAACAACTATCACTAACTATCACACACAAAGAAAAGTTGGCTGGGACAAGTGCGCGCCCTTCCTCTCTGCACGCTTGTGCCTCCCACAACCCTCGGTCTAACACAAAAGCCACCTCGCCAGCAGCAGTCTCCGTCCATCCTCGATCAGTGTGTTGGTGACGAGGAACTCTTCATACAGAACCCGCTTGCCCCACGTATCTCCCAGGTGCTCGGTTCGATACCCGCCCTCAGCTTTTTCCATGTTATGTTATTCTGTGTTATACCAAAGCAGGGGAATCCTTATATTAACTAAGCCCATGCCCGCTTACGTAAATGTACGGTCTCGGTTCCGAATCCCGCCCTCACCTACAAAGACCCGTCCTTAGCAAGCCCCGTACCCGCCCACGTAAATCTTGGACTCAGTCGAATCCGCCCTCACCTACAAACCCAAATCCTTATGAAGCCCATTTTACCCGCCCACGTAAATCTTTGGACTCAGTTTCAAATCCCGCCCTCTCACCTACAAGACCCGTCCTTAGCAAGCCCCATCACCCCGCCCACGTAAATCTTCTTGGACTCGGTTCGAATCCACCTTCACCTACAAAGACCGAAATCGCCATGAAGCCCAGCCATTACCCGCCCACGTAAATCTTGGACTCGGTTCGAATCCCGCCCTCACCTACAAGACCCGTCATATGGCCCCCATACCCGCCCGGCGTAATCTGGACTCGGTTCCCGAATCCCGCCTCGCAACCCCAAACCCCGTCCTTAGCAAGCAAGCCCGTACCCGCCACGTAAATCTTGGACTCGGTTCTCGAATCCCGCCCTCACCTACAAGTCCCGTCCTTAACAAAAAGCCGTGAGAGGCGGTGATGATTCATCCATCGCACTTATTGTGCAAAAGTGTATGGGAGTCCAGTGCCGCGAGATTTTAATCTGAGATGTGCAAAAACTTTATTGCCGCTTGACCCACGCCGGACAACCACGCCTCAAATTGTTGTTTTCGATGCAACTCCGATTTTGCTCATGTTTTTCCATCTCTTAATGTAATATTTTCCAGTATTATCGTAAGCTCTCACTTCTAAAAAACGTGCCGAATTAGCGTGTATGTAAATTATTTCAAGTGACGCAGCGATGCCCGGCGAAGTGTTGCCGCATAACACGATCTACCTGTGAAGCTCTCGATATGCTGGAAAAGTGTGTGACCACGCATTTGCTTTTTATTGAGTCGTGATGATTCGTTCAGTTTGATTTTTCATGAGATTTTATTAAATTTATATCAATTTAAACAGTATAGGTGTTGCAACGTTTATAAAAAGGTTAGTTTAGTTGAAGATTAATATTCAGAATATAGCATGAGGAAGAAGAAGAGGCCATAATACCAAAAAATTTTGATTTCTTGTGAGTTCTCTTTTATTTTTCCCTCTAAATATTGAGGAGGATACTTTTGTCCATAACAAATGTTTTAATAGAAGATATTTTGTTTTGATTAGCCAATCAAACTTAAGTTATATATTAATATTATAGTATTGATGAGTGTCAGCGTACAATCCCACCTCCCTGGCCGAACCATCACTGCCACAGCTGAGGGCGATTTCGAAACTTTCAGTCTTTCATCACGTCCTACATCTGAAAAGCGGAAATAACTACGAGTGTCACCTATTAGCGGCCTACAGAGCCAAATGATGGAGGAACATTTTTGAATCAACAAAATTTACACTACTTTTAAACTTCTTTTCCTAAAATCTTTTTACGCAAAAAGTGTCCAATCCATACCGGCTTCTCCCTACCGCCCACGTTATCACTGAAGTGTGCTCGCCTCCACCTCAGCAGAGTACCAGCGTGTCGCTATATCAAAGGAAGGGGCTTTGTGAGGACTTCAGCACTGACCTCCAGCAGCACTTCGAGGTCAACATTGGGACCTCGGAGCTCATAAATATACGATGAAATTTATACGTATATATGTTATTGATGTGGTTGTGTGGTGAGCGGGTGGTGGTTGGTGGTGACAGGGGGTGGTGGTTTAATGGTGGCTATAGGGATGTGTGGTTGTGGTGACGAGATGCGAAAAGTGGTTGTGGTGAAAGCCAGAAGGGGTACGTGGTGGTTGTGGTGAGCAGGAGTGCGGCGTGGTGGTTGTGGTGACGAGTGGTAGTTATTGTAGTGACAGGGGTACGTGGTGGTTATGTGGTGACGAAGTGGTAGGTTGTGGTGACAGAAGGTGGTGGTTGTGGTGACGAGTGGTCAAGGTTGGCAGTGGTGACGAGATTACGTGGTGGTTGTGAAGTGACGAGTGGTGATTTGTCCATGAGTGACTAGAAGATGTGCGGTATTGGCAAAATACCGTTTTAATAAATAATACCAGGCCATGTACTCTTCCCGGTATAAGGAAGTCATGATACCGATACAGAGAGAGAGAGAATTACATGGAATTACATGGAAAATCAGGCCCCATGGTCCAGACTAGGTGGTCACTAGAAGTGAAATCATAAGTGATTCTACATTAATCAGATGGCTCCAAAACGTTGCTTTTCTACTCTAGTTAGCCGCTAATTAGGATTCAAAGGAAGTAGCCGGTCGAACTTGTTTTTAAAAAGGAAGTTAGGCATGTTACACTGGACCACTGATGGTAGACTTGTTCCATTCTCGCACTACAACGTTGGTGAAAAAAAATTTGATGCAGTCTGAATTTACTTGTCTGTTGAGTTTATGCCATTGTTCCTGCAACGCCAAAGTGTCATCGATCTTAAGCAGTTTTATTCTGTCACATTAATTGGAACAGTTAAAGTATTTTAAACATTGATCGGTTTCCTCAGAGGCGACGTTTCTCAGAGGGCATTATGTTAGGGTGGAAAGCCTTTCTTCATAGGACTTGAAGAGAGAGAGAGAGAGAGAGAGGCAAAGTGTAGGTAACAGATTCGTGTCATATGGAATATATCCCTATATCTCTGTGTTGCCTCCCCACACCCAGGAGCTGGCCGTGATGAGGCCTGACTGCGTGGGGGCCGCCTGTCCTCCCCACACAGGAACTGCCGTGATGAAGCCCTGACCAGCCAGAGGGGCGCCTGTGTCCTGCCTCCCCACCCAGGAGCTGCAGTGACGAGACTTGACTAGGTGGGGGGCGCCTGTCCTCCCCCACCCAGTGGAGGCCTGACACATAGGCGACACTGATGGCAATCTCAAGCTGGAGACTGGGATGCTGCAGGCCAGGAAGGGGGAGACAACAAAGCTAGATAGGTTAATTTAGGTCCAAGAAATGCTGTATAAAGGACATGAGGAGTCACTATAATAGCAGCAATGATACTGTACTTGGTTCAGTGTGTTAGTGAGATGATTATCTTTTGGTAAATACCTCAATGTAATATATCAAGTTATTTATATTACAGCAACACCCCAATTTAACTCATCCTTTCCTTCAACAATAGTTCTGACACCTTTAATTTAATGATTGAATATTTCCTTCCCTTACTTTTCATTTTCAACATTTTCTCCTGACCAATACTGTCTGATTCTTCGTTTTCTTCAATTTTTCTCTCACTCATTCTCCTCCTCCTCATCTCCTCCTCCTCTCCTCCTCTATCCATCTTTATTCAAATCCTTTCATTTAATGTCTAAACTATCTTTTGCTTGATGTCTTTCTGGTGGTCAAATCTTGCATCTCCATTTCCTATCTCCATTCTCTCTCCTCCTCCTCCTCTCCTCCTAGCAGCCACAGTTCTATTCTCCTTTCTCTTTATTCTTTTAACTTTCCTCCTTTTCTATTCCTTTTCCCAACTTTCTCCTCTCTTTCTCTTCTATTCTTCCTTCATCTCTACTCCTTTTCTCGCTTCCTTCTCCTCCTCCTCTCTTCCTCTGTCTGTTTATCTTCATCCTTCCTTCCTTTTAATTAATATCTAAGTTATCTCTTTTGCTTGAGGTTCCTTCTAGTGTGTTTGTGGTGCCCGATACAAGTCAATACTAGTTGTTTTGTCACTGTATAATTGTCTCAGTCTAGTTTGCTTTTATCACTGTATAATTGTCAGTCCTAGTTTACTTTGTCCTGTATGGTCGGTCTGGCCAGGCGCCTCTTCCATGTAAAGATATCGGCAGCTTCAAGAGTGTTACCGATATCTCAATCCATACGTGAATGTAAATTAATATCGAAATCGCTTGTTACTAAGCCTGCATGTGCTCTCTCATAATGCTGTCTTTAAATTTTTCAGTCTCCTTTGAACTTAAGGAGTTATGCTACTATATTTGCCATGAGTTAACTCCCCGTGATGTGCCAGTTTCATGTACTATATATAAGTAATTTGCCTTTTGCATGGCTATAATTCTGCATCCGACTAAGCCCAGTTTCACAGTTCCTCATAACGATGAATTTAGTAAAAGCTCGAAACCAATACCAGAAGCCTTTGAAATTTCCTTGTCTGGGACGGTGTGTCTGGTGTTTATATTCAAGTTCACAAGTTTGACAGACTATACAGGAAAGGTCTTGTATTGTTATGGTACGAAGGAAAGGGAAGGAGATGAGATTGGGAGATGAGTGAGCTGAGATGGTGTTTATATTCAAGTTCACAAGTTTGACGAGACTATACAGGAAAGGTCGTGTGTGTGTATGGTACGTAGGAAAGGGAAGAAGGAGATGAGGAGGGAGTGAGCTGAGATGGTGTTTATATTCAAGTTCACAAATTTGACAAGACTATACAGGAAAAGCTCGTGTTTATGATATGAAGGAAAGGGAAGAGAAGGGAGATGAGTAAGCTGAGATGGTGTTTATATTCAAGTCCACAAATTTGACAACACAATACAGGAAAAGCTCTTTGTATTTAGTGTGTCATCGAAGACCGCGCCATTTTGAACAGTATGGGATTCTATAGCTTGGTTCGGGAGTGTTACAAAGACCATGATGGACTGTGGAAGCGGCCCTTACTGTTCCCTTTTCTAATATGCCTCTCTGTTTTTGCAGGATGCCGCGGACGGACCATGCAGAGGACTCATCGCGACGACACCGACGGTTTGGTTAAGTGGGTTTTCTTGTGTGTGCGTCTGTGTGTGAATGGCAGGCCTGTCGTATGATTGTGTGTGTGTGTGCGTTGGCGGTATGCCTTCGCGCTATTATTTTGTTAGGATGTATTTTTGTGTGTTTGAACTTTTTGCACGTAATCTTTTTTTATACCCATAGCTAGCGTTTGTTTGTGTGGCTGTGTTCCGGGAGATGGGCGCCGGGGGACATGGGCTTGGGGGGGCGCACGTGACCTCCTCTGTCCGTGACCTCTTCAGCTGGGGAGACCGGTAAGCATTTTGATATAGTTGTGTGGATAATGGATATTGTTTTTTACAGCTAAAGAAACCGCTCTAGGGCAATAAGAAAATAGGTTTATAAAAAGCCTGTTGACCCCTTCCCGGCGGCAGGGGAGACATATGTTCTACCCCCCAAAAAATAGGTTTAGAAAAAGCCTGTTAACCCCTTCCCGGCGGCAGGGGAGACATATGTTCTACCCCCCAAAAAATAGGTTTAAAAATAGCCTGTTAACCCCTTCCCGGCGGCAGGGGAGACGTATGTTCTACCCCCAAAAAATAGGTTTAGAAAAAGCCTGTTAACCCCTTCCCGGCGGCAGGGGAGACGTATGTTCAACCCCCCCAAAAAATAGTCTGTATAGACGCTGTTGATGTTCATCTGTAGTGCGGCCTGATGAACAAGCCTCCCATAACCCACTTAGCCAGGCGGGCACCTCTTTGGCCGACTCGGTAAGGAGTGGCTCTCCCGTCACGCTGGTCGCGGGTTCAGTCCCATGCAGCCGGGGAATACCCTCTCCCCGTTGTGATTAATTTCCCGTGTGTTTCGATACACGCAGAGGACGTGTGGGACCGAGAGAGTAGTAGAAAAAAAGAGAATAGAAAATCTCGTCATTAAACATCCATATGTGTGTATAGATTCCCCGCAAGTGGGCATTCCAGAGTGACGTTTCTATATCGACTCTGCCGCAAAACTGAACAAACATTTTTTTTTTTTTTTTTTACAGCAAAGGAGACAACTCAAGGGCACAAAAAAGTAAACATTAATAAAAAAAAGCCCGCTACTCGCTGCTCCTAAAAAGAATCCAAAGAGGTGGCCGAAAGATAGGTCAGTTTCGGAATTTACATATATATATATATATATAGATGTTATTTAACCATTTTGTTGCTTAGCGCTCGCAACGAGACTATCCCCTCAGGCGCGCTCGGACACCCCAGCAGGGGAAGGGAATCTCTCTTAACCGCTGTATCTCACAAACTATTCATCACGGTTACAAAACAAAACCACCATTGGAAAGAGGAGGCCAAGATCTATAAGATTCAGTAATGTAAGCCTCTCCTGCGAACATACAGGCACGTTCAGGGGGTGTTGCCTGTGAAGACGTACATTTCTACGTGCGCGACGGTCAGCCGTAAGGCAACTACTGTAGATTTCTTGATGACGGGGTGCTGGCAGGGCAGTATTGACAGCTGAAAAATGTACAACTATTTGGTCAAAGAATCCGTCAGGTGAAGCTATGTAAAAATGTCGCTATATTGGACAAGAACATCCACCAGTTGCTCGTCCGTAGATTTGCCGCGCTGGGCTGACATGATTTTCCACCAAGTTTAGTATAAAACACACTCAATTGGCAATCCTGTGTTGTGAGATTTAGTGTTGGAACACACCCATACGCGGGAGATTTGAGTGCGGGTGGATGTCGCAGTGAGCGTTTAGCACCACCAGCAAAGACGCCTAACGCCCGCTGCAGCGTTTAGCAATGAAAGGGTTAAGTTAGACTGGTTATATGTGTATTGATACATTCAAATGAAGGTTTAGAGTGTAACCACTGATGGTACATGAGTCAGGATCATCAAAATCATCCAAAAATCAGCACCTATATCCTCGGCTACCAAAGGAGTCATTTCCTCCGGCTCAAGAGGTCTCTTTCTCCCTGACATGATAGACTATAATAATAAAAGAAACTAGGAAAAAATGCAAAAATTTCCAGTGTCAGCTGATGTGCGTTGCATATGTAGTGCGGCGACGGCCTGATGAACGAGCCTCCCATAACCCACTTAGCCAGGGGGGCACCTCTTTGGCCGACTCGGTAAGGAGTGGCTCTCCCGTCACGCTGGTCGCGGGTTCAATCCCAGGCAGCCGGCGAATACCCTCACTCTGTCTTGATTAATTTCTCGTGTTATTTCGATACACGCAGAGGACGTGTTGAGAAATAGGAAGGATTTAGAAAAGAAGCTCGTTGGGGCATTACACATATCCGACAAAGCACAAGGGTGACTGTCCTTGAGAGGCAATGTCGGCAAGTGTCCATGGGTTTGAGATGCCTAATAATAATTTATTTTGTTCATTTTGTCAGTAGTAAGGAATCGTCTATTTTTTGGGGGGGGGTCGGCCCAGCCCGTTCTGGCGCAGGCGAGTGTTTATAGTGGCGCCATGCTGCTATCTAATGAGGGCAAATGAGAGCAAACGTCTATACACAGACGCGCCGACAAAAAGTCCCAATTTCCAAACGTCTCTATATAGATCCTCCGCCGGGAAGGGCTTAACCCGTGGGCGTCGGCAACGGGAAAGCCGAGAAGTGGCCTAGAAAAGTCAACATTACACAGCATTTTGAGACACAGAAAAGAGCATGGAACGTACATCAGAGCACCTTTTTTTATTTTTTTATTTATTTATTTATTTATTTATTTATTTTTTACATCGTTGCCTGTTGCGCCGGTAGGCATCTTCCTGGTGGGGCCTGATGGTCGGCCCAGCCCGTTCTGGCGCAGGCGAGTGTTTATAGTGGCGCCATCTTGCTCCTCTCATAACCACAAAGCCATTAAGAATATTTCCTTCTGCTCAAACTCCATTCTGTTTGTGTGGTGTTTGTCACAAAATAAACAGTCTTTTGGCATCTAGCTGAGAGTCACTTGTTGTCAAATGCAGAGAATTTGACAAGTGGTTACTGTATGGATAGCTAATTCAGTCTGCCATGACCTTACAGCACCACCCATGACAAAAAGCCCACCTCAAGATCACTCACCCACCACAATGACCCGGGGCATGCATGGTGGGTTGCGCTGTGCCACCATCGCCTAGAATTAGCTCGAATTGTGGGTTTTATGGCAAGCCCATTTTAGGGTCCGCCGTACCACAGCCATGACTCGTGAAAGCCCAGAAAAGGGTCTGCCGATGTTCTTGGGTTAATCGCTGCTCCTTCAGAGACAAAAGTTATGAGCGGCTGAAAGGGAGGTCAGTTTCGGGAGGAGAGGCGTCTCGATACGTCATTCCTCGTGAGAGAATTCAAGTCGAAGGCAGGAGGAGATATAGACACAGGAAGGGTGCCCCAGAGTTTACCAGTGTAAGGGATGAAAGAATGAAGATGCTGGTTAACTCTTGCATAAGGGGTTTGGACAGTATAGGGATGAAAGAGTGGAGATGCTGGTTGACTCTTGCATAATGGGTTTGGACAGCACAGGGATGAAAGAATGAAGATGCTGGTTAACTCTTGCATAAGGGGTTTGGACAGTATAGTGATGAAAGAGTGGAGATGCTGGTTAACTCTTGCATAATGGGTTTGGACAGTATAGGGATGAAAGAATGAAGATGCTGGTTAACTCTTGCATAAGGGGTTTGGACAGTATAGGGATGAAAGAATGAAGATGTTGGTGAACTCTTGCATAAGGGGTTTGGACAGTATAGGGATGAAAGAATGAAGATGTTGGTTAACTCTTGCATAAGGGGTTGGACAGTATAGGGATGAAAGAGTGAAGATGCTGGTTAACTCTTGCATAAGGGGTTGGAAATCGAGCTAATAGGGTACTGGGATTTATTTCAAGGAGCGTAAGCAACAGAAGCCCCGAAGTCTTCCTCAAACTATATTTAGCATTAGTTAGACATGCGGTTCAGTTCTGGTCACCCTACTATAGAATGGATATCAAAATGTTAGAATCGGTGCAGAGGAGGATGACTAAGATGATTCAGGGGTTGAGAAACTTGCCATACGAGGAAAGACTCAAACAGTTAAACTTGCATTCTCTAGAAAGGCGAAGGGTGCGTGGAGACATGATCGAGGTTTATAAGTGGATGAAGGGCTTTAATAAGGGAGACATTCATAAGGTTTTGTTGGTAAGAGAACCGGGTAGGACACGAAGTAACGGGTTTAACTGGATAAATTCAGATTCAACAGGGACATAGGCAAAAATTGGTTTACTAACAGGGTGGTGGATGAGTGGAATAGGCTTAGCAGTCATGTGGTGAGTGCCAATACAATTGTCACATTCAAAAATAGACTAGATAAATTCATGGACAGCGATATTAGGTGGGGTTAGATACACGGGGGCTTAGGGTCAAAGGAGCTGCCTCGTACAGGCCTACCGGCCTCTTGCAGACTCCTGCGTTCTTATGTTCTTATGACAGTATAGGGATGAAAGAGTGAAGATGTTGGTTAACTCTTGCATAAGGGGTTTGGACAGTATAGGGATGAAAGAGTGAAGATGTTGGTTAACTCTTGCATAAGGGGTTGGACAGTATAGGGATGAAAGAATGAAGATGCTGGTTAACTCTTGCATAATGGGTTTGGACAGTATAGGGATGAAAGAATGAAGATGCTGGTTAACTCTTGCATAATGGGTTTGGACAGTATAGGGATGAAAGAATGAAGATGCTGGTTAACTCTTGCATAATGGGTTTGGACAGTATAGGGATGAAAGAATGAAGATGCTGGTTAACTCTTGCATAAGGGGTTTGGACAGTATAGAGATGAAAGAATGAAGATGCTGGTTAACTCTTGCATAAGGGGTTTGGACAGTATAGGGATGAAAGAGTGGAGATGCTGGTTAACTATTGCATAAGGGGTTTGGACAGACAGGGTACATGTAACAATATTTGTATACGTGTGAAAATTGATTTAAATGAGTATATAATGTTAGTAATTGCAAAAATGATTATATATGCATAATAGAGGAGATAAGTGATGATTTGACCATTTTTAGTTAAGAAAAATTCAATTAAGTACGGAAGAGACAGAGATGGAATTTATACATTCTTAAAAATACTTAAAACTACTTATCCTCCCTAATTTCTACCTTTCCCGTACTTAATTAAATTTTGGCATTACAATTTTGTTGACCTTAACCCGGTGGTGGTGGTAGCAGCGTGGGTCATGTTTCTTAATGGTCCCTCCAAGCGAGAAAAATGAGAAAAATCACCCTCACACAAACCATTTCATAATATATATATCAAAGCATTTGTGATCAGATTATGCATCATCTATTTTGGGGGGTTTAAATCATGGCACAAAGTTGGCCCGTTGCTGCTTCACGGTAAAGCCACAAATTTGGCCCGTTGCTGCTTCACGGTAAAGCCACAAATTTGGCCCGTTGCTGCTTCACAGTAAAGCCACAAATTTGGCCCGTCGCTGCTTCACGGTAAAGCCACAAATTTGGCCCGTTGCTGCTACACGGTAAAGCCACAAATTATAGCCGGGAGCATTCTGGACCATCTAGAAAAGCATAATTTAATTCATGATTCACAGCATGGGTTCACAAAGGATAGGTCTTGCCTTACTAACCTACACTAAAGTAATCGAGGCGGCTGACCGAGATGAAAACTATGACATATTGTATCTAGATTTCAGTAAAGCGTTCGACAAAGTCCCTCATCACCGGCTATTACTAAAATTACAGGCTCACGGCGTAGCTGGTAAAGTTTTGAACTGGATCAGGGCGTGGCTTAGTGGTAGGAAGCAGAGAGTGCAGATCAATGGTAAAAAATCTGAATGGGGCAGTGTTACGAGTGGAGTCCCACAAGGGTCGGTGCTGGGTCCTCTGCTCTTTATTATTTACATCAATGACTTGACACAGGAATTAGTAGTGATGTCAGCAAGTTCACAGATGATACCAAGATCAGTAGTGTAACCCAATCAGACAGGGACGCTACCGTTTTCCAGGATGAGCTTGACAGACTATATGATTGGGCGGGGAAGTGGCAGATGGAATTCAATGTCGGGAGGTGTAGCATTCTGAGTGTAGGCAGGAACAACCCCTCACACAATTACTCCTTAAATGACACTCCTCTAAGCAGGTCTGGGCTTGAGAGAGACTTAGGAGTCCTAATGAGCGCTGACCTCCGTCCTAGGGGTCAATGCATTCAGGCCAAAAATTGGGCCAACAGAGTACTTGGTTTCATCTCAAGGAGCGTAAGCAATAGGAGCGCTGAAGTCATCCTCAAACTTTACTTAGCACAAGTTAGACCTCATCTCGATTATGATGTTCAGTTCTGGTCCCCCTACTATAGAATGGATATCAAGGTGTTAGAATCTGTACAGAGGAGGATGACAAAGATGATTCAGGGGGTGAGAAACTTGCCTTATGAAGACAGGCTGAAGCAGTTAAATCTACACTCGCTAGAAAGGCGAAGGTTGCGAGGAGACTTGATCGAAGTCTATAAATGGATGAAGGGATTTAATAAAGGGGATGTCAATAGGATTTTGATAGTAAAAGAGCCAGGTAGGACGCGTGGCAATGGTTTTAAGTTAGACAAATTCAGATTCAACAAAGACATAGGCAAGAATTGGTTTACTAACAGAGTGGTGGATGAGTGGAACAGGCTTGGGGGCCATGTTGTGGGTGCCAATACCATAGATACATTCAAGAAGAGGTTAGATAAAGCCATGGCCTTGTATAGCCTAACCAGCCTATTTTTGGGGGGTTTAAATATCATGGCACAAACTTGACCCGTCGCTGCTACACGGTAAAGCCACAAACTTGACCCATCGCTGCTACACGGTAAAGCCACAAACTTGGCCCGTCGCTGCTACCGGGTTAATGGAGCAGCCACCTGTGTCTGAGCCAAGATGTCTGGATGTCTCCGCCGCTGCCTCTCCGCATGTCTGAGTCTCCCTGTACTTCCAGCGTGTTGCCCTGGCTGGAGAGACACGTTGATGGAGGCGGCCGCGTGTGTCGTCCCTTGCCTGTATCCTCTGGCGTCCAGGTAAACAATGATAATGATTATGATAATACCAATAATAGTAATGAATATAATAATACCAATAATAGTAATGAATATAACAATACCAATAATAGTAATGAAATGATAGTCGGTCAAATAACGAGATCATTAAATACTGTTGCTCTTGTATAATTTTCATAGTGTGTCTAATTCTCCGTCAGTCTCCTGGGTTGTGTCTAAGTCGGTCTTGTTCTTTCAGAGGCGCGTAAGTGGAGAGCATCGGCGCAGCGCGGGAGCAGCACGTCAGGGTGTAGGGTGTTTTTTTAGCTGGTGTAGGGTGTTAGGGTGTTAGGTGTAACAACGGTTGGCTCTTTCACAGAACGGGTGTGATTCCGTTCTGCGTTTGAGTCTTCCACCTTCAGACGGTCTCCCTCCGAGATGTCTGAAGTTTTTTTTGTCGGTTTTCTCCGTAGGAGGAAGCCGGCTCTAGCTACTCTGGCCTCTCTTCCGGGGGTCAGAGCGGTCGGGCTCTGCTTGGCCAGGCGTTGTCTTTCGCGTTGTCTCCGCCGACGTTTTGCCAGACTCTTCCGTAAGGTTGAGCCTGGCTTTTTTATTAGGTGGATCAGGCTGCCTTCTTCCAAGGAGTCTGATGGGAGTGGAGTCTTTTTTTTGGTGTATGTCTGTGGGTGCTCAGTGGGTAAGGGAGGGTGGGGTAGAATGGTTGGTGGGTTGGAAGTGGGTTGGGGGATGAACCTCCTGGGATTTGGGTTGTGTCGAGCCTTACCGCCTGGTGTGTTGGGTAAACCTTCACGCCAGGGGGGGGGTGCCAAGACCATATCCATCTCCTGTGGCAGGGCGATTCCCCTTTCCCATGCTAACTGGCCCTCCTCCGTCTGCCTCCCCAAACCCCCGCTGAGTGCTTGTGTGTGTTATTTTATTTAGGATGTCTTTTTTTTCTATGCCTTTTTCCCGTGTGTTTATACCCAATAGCTAGCGTGTGTGTGTGTGTGGCAGTCCGGAGGCGCGTGCAGCGAGGACATCACATCACGTCACTACGGTATATCCACGGTATTTGGTTTAGTGTGTGCTGTGTGTGTTTGTGTGTGTGATGGCAGGCCTGCCGTGTGTTTGACCTTTTGCTGTGTGTTGCTGTGTGACTGCTAGGATTTCATTTCTATGCATGTTTTTTTCCCCATAACCCCCTTCCTCCCTAGCTCTTTAGCTGTTGTCCCTGGCGAGGCGCTGGGTGGATGCTGCCGGGCGACCAACGGCGGTGGCGGTGTGCAACGCGGGAGCAGCGAGGTTTGGGTAGCACTACGGTGCAGGTTATGTAGGGTGTGTGAGTTTTTTTTTTGTGTGAGTGTCTTTTTTTTGTGTGGGGTGTTGGCGGGGGACTTAGCTAATCACTGTGTCAGGAAGGCATGGGCGTGACTGTCTGTCCATCAGGCCGACGGGCGGGTGTGCCACCTGGCAGTCAGGCTAGCAGGTGACAGGCAAGCTATCTGGTGGTCAGGCTGTCAGTCGGGCCATCAGATAGGTAGGCAGGCCACCTTGCGGTCGGGTTGTCGGGCGGGCACCCCACCCTCGGTCAGGTAGGCAGGCAGCCACGTCTACGCTGAACCGTACGGCCACACGTACGAACGCACGGAACCCGTACGCTACGTTCCGCCGCACTGACGCTCGTCGTACCTCTGCTCGCACGCTTGCGGGCGGGTAGGGGGCGGGGGGCGGATGGGCGGACGGGCGGGCGTACGTGGGAACGGGCGGGCGGACGGGTGGTCGGGCGGGTAGGGAGTCGGAGCAACGCTTGAAAGACGCGCAGATAGATGTCAGATTCTCCCGTAGGGAGGTCTGGCAAGGTGATAGTTTAGGCGGCGGAGTTGTACGCGGGCCAGTCTGTGTTACAGCTTTGCCGCCAGGGTAGCTCCTTCCGAGCTGCCCAAACTGAGGACCAGTTTTCCTCACAGGAGGAGGCTGGTGGGGCCTAGGGTGTTAGGGGTACAACGGTTGGCTCTTTCACAGAACGGGTGTTTTCCGTTCTGCGTTTGAGTCTGCCGCCTTTGGGCGTCTCCCTCTGAGATGTCGGTTAGGATTTCTTTTTTTTATATGTCCGTGTGTGTAACTGTTGCCTTTTAGCCTGTTGTGTTCCTGAGCAGCAAGAAGAGGAGGCTGTGGTGACCCGCCCGATGCGGAAGGCTTCTGGGCCCTGTCGGCGGGGGCGCACCTCTCTGGCTGACTGGTTGACCAGGCTTTGACCAGGTGGCCAGGGAGGCGCATCCTCGCTGGGCGGGGTCTGGGGGCCCTCCGTCTTGGGGAGGTCGCTGCAGCAGGAGGAGGTAACTACTGCTGGTTTTGTAAGGCATTGTGGTTGAGAGCACCTTGCAGCTGTAACGCGAATTTCGTTCCGTAATAAACAATGTACCGCCATGCTGCCTGTCTTTCCTCCCTCCCAGCACTGTGTACGTCTGTGTGTGTGTGTGTTGCTTAATTCTCCCTCACTGCACTGTGCGTACGTCTGTGTGTGTGTGTGTGTGTGTGTGTGTGTGTGTGTCTTAATTCTCCCTCACTGCACTGTGCGTACGTCTGTGTGTGTGTGTGTGTGTGTCTTAATTCTCCCTCACTGCACTGTGCGTACGTCTGTGTGTGTGTGTGTGTGTGTGTGTGTGTCTTAATTCTCCCTCATTGCACTGTGCGTACGTCTGTGTGTGTGTGTGTGTGTGTCTTAATTCTCCCTCACTGCACTGTGCGTACGTCTGTGTGTGTGTGTGTGTTGCTTAATTCTCCCTCACTGCACTGTGCGTACGTCTGTGTGTGTGTGTGTGTGTGGCTTAATTCTCACTCCATGCACTGTGCGGACGTCTGTGTGTGTGTGGGGGTGTCTTAATTCTCCCTCACTGCACTGTGCGTACGTCTGTGTGTGTGTGGGGGGGGGGGGGGGGTGTTAATTCTCCCTCACTGCACTGTGCGTACGTCTGTGTGGGGGTGTGGGGGTGTCTTAATTCTCCCTCACTGCACTGTGTGTGTGTCTTAATTCTCCCTCACTGCACTGTGTGTACGTCTGTGTGTGTGTGTGTGTGTGTGTGTGTCTTAATTCTCCCTCACTGCACTGTGCGTACGTCTGTGTGTGTGTGTGTGTGTGTGTGTGTGTGTGTGTGTGTGTGTCTTAATTCTCCCTCACTGCACTGTGCGTACGTCTGTGTGTGTGTGTGTGTATGTGTGTGTGTGTGTGTGTGTGTCTTAATTCTCCCTCACTGCACTGTGCGTACGTCTGTGTGTGTGTGTTGCTCTGTCTCTGTCTCTCTCTCTCTCTCAATCTCTCTCTCTGTCTCTCTCTGTCTGTCTCTCTATCTCTCAATCTCTCTCTGTCTCTTTCTCTCTCTATCTAGTTAGTAAAGAACAGGCAACGTTTACCATGGAAGACTCTACATAAGACTCTACAGTGTATATCCCAACCCTCTACGGCTGTTGCTGCTCCACCCGGGCATTACCACATCCACCCGGGTCTACAAGAAACCTCCACGGCCGAGCCTCAACCACAGAACACACCGCTACCGTTGATGAGGTTCCACGCCCCGGACTACCGCCATGTTAGCCTCGATAATAGTCCTCGGCGCACTTATTCTGAGACGTCTAGGTGAGTGAGTGCCCTAATTGCCTTCATGGATAATATCACAGGTATCCAATAGTTCAGGTGTGATGTCAGATATTTTTGTTATTGTGTCGTAAATATCCAGAGATTATTTCCGACTCGCTGAATGTTCATCGCACACAGTTTGCCTTTGAGTAAAAACACTGATTAATATCCATGATCGGTTTGATTACGAACTCCCTCAATTTCAGACTGGAAAGCTACACAACACCGGTCATCCGCTGAGTGGTTGAATTCCTGGTCTACCGGCCCCTGGAGGAGTGGTCGATTGCCTGGTCTACCATGGATGTGAGTGGTTGATTCCCTGGTCTACCCCTGGATGACGTAGCTGTTCCTATGCAGGGGAAGACTCACACAAGCGATAAGGTAAGGTTTTAATTACTGGGTTTACAAGAGGTTTTAATTACTGGGTTTACAAGAGGTTTTAATTGCTGGGTTCAAGAGAGGTTTTAATTGCTGGGTTCAAGAGAGGTTTTAATAGCTGGGTTTACAAGAGAGGTTTTAATAGCTGGGTTTACAAGAGAGGTTTTAATAGCTGGGTTCAAGAGAGGTTTTAATAGCTGGGTTTACAAGAGAGGTTTTAATAGCTGGGTTTACAAGAGAGGTTTTAATAGCTGGGTTTACAAGAGAGGTTTTAATAGCTGGGTTTACAAGAGGTTTTAATAGCTGGGTTCAAGAGAGGTTTTAATAGCTGGGTTTACGAGAGGTTTTAATAGCTGGGTTTACGAGAGGTTTTAATAGCTGGGTTTACAAGAGAGGTTTTAATAGCTGGGTTTACAAGAGAGGTTTTAATTACTGGGTTTACAAGAGGTTTTAATAGCTGGGTTCAAGAGAGGTTTTAATAGCTGGGTTTACGAGAGGTTTTAATAGCTGGGTTTACGAGAGGTTTTAATAGCTGGGTTTACAAGAGAGGTTTTAATAGCTGGGTTTACAAGAGAGGTTTTAATAGCTGGGTTCAAGAGAGGTTTTAATTACTGGGTTTACAAGAGGTTTTAATTGCTGGGTTTACAAGAGGTTTTAATTGCTGGGTTTACAAGAGGTTTTAATTGCTGGGTTTACAAGAGGTTTTAATGGCTGGGTTTACAAGAGGTTTTAATGGCTGGGTTTACAAGAGGTTTTAATTGCTGGGTTTACAAGAGGTTTTAATTGCTGGGTTTACAAGAGGTTTTAATTGCTGGGTTTACAAGAGGTTTTAATTGCTGGGTTTACAAGAGGTTTTAATGGCTGGGTTTACAAGAGGTTTTAATGGCTGGGTTTACAAGAGGTTTTAATTGCTGGGTTTACAAGAGGTTTTAATAGCTGGGTTTACAAGAGGTTTTAATAGCTAGGTTCAAGAGAGGTTTTAATGGCTGGGTTTACAAGGGGTTTTAATGGCTCTCAGGGTAAGGAGTGTTCTGATATAAAGTGCCTTCCCTCCCCCCCCACCCCCACCCCCAGCACCCGTCGGCCCTGGAGACTCCCCCCTGAGCCTGACGGTGGAGCTGTGGGCCCTGCACGAGACCCCCACCCCCCCCACACCACCCACAGCAGGGGCAGGGCGTTGAGACTCCCCCCACAGGCTAAGACAGGGAGGGACTTGAAGATCCAGGTTTTTCTCACATGGTATTTGGGAGCAGCGAGTAGCGGGCTTTTTTTTTAATATAGTTTCCTTTTTTGTGTGTGCCCTTGAGCTGTCTCCTTTGCTGTAGAAAATAAATACTTGACAAGGCTTTCATAGGTGTTTGGGGCATTTCCAGGGGTAGATTAATGACCCTGGTGGTAGTCTGACCCTTCCTCTGCACAATGAACTTGAAAGAACGCTCATAAAAACATAGATATTAACCCAGTAGCAGCGGGGATCATGTTTCTTAATGGTCCCTCCAAGCGAGAAAAATGAGAAAAAAATCACCCCTCACACAAACCATTTCATAATATATATCAAAGCATTTGCGATCAGATTATGTATCATCTATTTTTGGGGTTTATATCATGGCACAAATTTAGCCTGTCGCTGCTACACGGTAAAGCCACAAATTTGGCCTGTCACTGCTACACGGTAAAGCCACAAATTTGGCCTGTCGCTGCTACACGGTAAAGCCACAAATTTGGCCCGTCGCTGCTACACGGTAAAGCCACAAATTTGGCCCGTCGCTGCTACACGGTAAAGCCACAAATTTGGCCCGTCGCTGCTACACGGTAAAGCCACAAATTTGGCCTGTCGCTGCTACACGGTAAAGCCACAAATTTGGCCCGTCGCTGCTACACGGTAAAGCCACAAATTTGGCCTGTCACTGCTACACGGTAAAGCCACAAATTTGGCCTGTCGCTGCTACACGGTAAAGCCACAAATTTGGCCTGTCGCTGCTACACGGTAAAGCCACAAATTTGGCCCGTCGCTGCTACACGGTAAAGCCACAAATTTGGCCCGTCGCTGCTACCGGGTTAACCTCATTATCGTGTTAAAATCCCTGTATCTCACTGTTATCTTCCTCTCCCTCTATATTATTTGTCAATCTCTCTCTTTCTCTCTCTCCCACAGATGTCTAAGATTCCGCCCATGCAGCTGAAGGGTGCCAATGCCTACACATGCGTCGACCACAGGTGTGCGCTGGACATTGCCTACAATTCATGGTGCAAATGGTATGTTGGAGGAATTCTTTGATGTATTTGAGGGACTGGGATGCCTGCTGGATGGTACAGGTAAATTACCTGGCTCACAACTGAGAGAGCCCGGGTTCAATTCCCGGGCAGAGTGGAAAAATTTGGGCAGCTTTTCTGATACCCTACACCCCTGTCCACCCAGCAGTGAATGGGTACCAGGTATTAATCGGGGGTTGTGTCCCGTTTCCTGGGGTCTGTTCCCTTCTCCTATAATTCTTTCCCCTTCTGTGTCTCTCCAGCATATGACCACAGATGTTGCGCCCGCTAAACAAAACTTTCCTTCCTTCCCCTTCTGTCTCTCTCTGGCATATGACCACAGATGTTGCGGCCACTAAACAAAACTTTCCTTCCTTCCCCTTCTGTCTCTCTCTGGCATATGACCACAGATGTTGCACCCACTAAACAAAACTTTCCTTCCTTCCCCTTCTGTCTCTCTCTGGCATATGACCACAGATGTTGCACCCACTAAACAAAACTTTCCTTCCTTCCCCTTCTGTCTCTCTCCGGCATATGACCACAGATGTTGCACCCACTAAACAAAACTTTCCTTCCTTCCACTTCTTTCTCTCTCCGGCATATGACCACAGATGTTGCGCCCACTAAACAAAACTTTCCTTCCTTCCCCTTCTGTCTCTCTCTGGCATATGACCACAGATGTTGCACCCACTAAACAAAACTTTCCTTCCTTCCCCTTCTGTCTCTCTCCGGCATATGACCACAGATGTTGCGCCCACTAAACAAAACTTTCCTTCCTTCCCCTTCTGTCTCTCTCCGGCATATGACCACAGATGTTGCACCCACTAAACAAAACTTTCCTTCCTTCCCCTTCTGTCTCTCTCCGGCATATGACCACAGATGTTGCACCCACTAAACAAAACTTTCCTTCCTTCCCCTTCTGTCTCTCTCCGGCATATGACCACAGATGTTGCGCCCACAATAAGATACTTTCGTACCTTACCATTCTGTCTCTCTCCGGCATATGACCACAGATGTTGCACCCACTAAACAAAACTTTCCTTCCTTCCCCTTCTGTCTCCCTCCGGCATATGACCACAGATGTTGCACCCACTAAACAAAACTTTCCTTCCTTCCCCTTCTGTCTCTCTCCGGCATATGACCACAGATGTTGCGCCCACTAAACAAAACTTTCCTTCCTTCCCCTTCTGTCTCTCTCTGGCATATGACCACAGATGTTGCACCCACTAAACAAAACTTTCCTTCCCCTTTTGTCTCCCTCCGGCATATGACCACAGATGTTGCGCCCACTAAACAAAACTTTCCTTCCTTCCCCTTCTGTCTCTCTCCGGCATATGACCACAGATGTTGCACCCACTAAACAAAACTTTCCTTCCTTCCCCTTCTGTCTCTCTCCGGCATATGACCACAGATGTTGCGCCCACTAAACAAAACTTTCCTTCCTTCCCCTTCTGTCTCTCTCCGGCATATGACCACAGATGTTGCACCCACTAAACAAAACTTTCCTTCCTTCCCCTTCTGTCTCTCTCCGGCATATGACCACAGATGTTGCACCCACTAAACAAAACTTTCCTTCCATTCCCTTCTGTCTCTCTCCGGCATATGACCACAGATGTTGCACCCACTAAACAAAACTTTCCTTCCTTCCCCTTCTGTCTCTCTCCGGCATATGACCACAGATGTTGCACCCACTAAACAAAACTTTCCTTCCTTCCCCTTCTGTCTCTCTCCGGCATATGACCACAGATGTTGCACCCACTAAACAAAAGTTTCCTTCCTTCCCCTTCTGTCTCTCTCCGGCATATGACCACAGATGTTGCACCCACTAAACAAAACTTTCCTTCCTTCCCCTTCTGTCTCCCTCCGGCATATGACCACAGATGTTGCACCCACTAAACAAAACTTTCCTTCCTTCCCCTTCTGTCTCCCTCCGGCATATGACCACAGATGTTGCACCCACTAAACAAAACTTTCCTTCCTTCCCCTTCTGTCTCTCTCCGGCATATGACCACAGATGTTGCACCCACTAAACAAAACTTTCCTTCCTTCCCCTTCTGTGTGTCTCCGGCATATGACCACAGATGTTGCGCCCACTAAACAAAACTTTCCTTCCTTCCCCTTCTGTCTCTCTCCGGCATATGACCACAGATGTTGCACCCACTAAACAAAACTTTCCTTCCTTCCCCTTCTGTCTCTCTCCGGCATATGACCACAGATGTTGCACCCACTAAACAAAACTTTCCTTCCTTCCCCTTCTGTCTCTCTCCGGCATATGACCACAGATGTTGCACCCACTAAACAAAACTTTCCAACTTTCCAACAGTTGAATTACAGTTTGGTCCAAGTGTTGTTCCTGTGGTTCACCCTCCTAGAGAAATACCTGTTGCTTTGAGGGGTAAGCTTGAGAAGGAATTAGACCTTATGGAAAGACTAGGTGTCATTGTTGAAGGTGTTGAAGTTAGTGAAGAAGTTATTTAAGTTTCCCATGAAAGTACAGTGTCTTTAATTAATCCTCCACATATTTTTATAAATCCAGAAGTTTAAGCTGAAATTACTGAATCCATTATTTTCCTTCATTATAATTAATTTCATTTAGTTTCTGTAAATCAAGTTTTGTATTCTTAGTTGAACTGAGATAGGTGTATATTTGCCTTTCTCGAGTTTGTCTGTACAAGTTAATGTCGTCGAAAATAAACACGATTTAGCAAGAAGAGCGAGACCAAGCTGCCTTAAGCCTTAAAGGACTTACTAGACAAACCCAACATCTGTGAATTTGAGTTGAGAAGTGCCATATTTGAGTTGAGAAGTGCCATATTTGAGTTGAGAAGTGCCATATTTGAGTTGAGAAGTGCCATATTTGAGTTGAGAAGTGCCATAGAGACCTTTGACCGTAGACTAAGCACTTTAGATGAGAGACAGGCCGAACTTGAACTTCTAGTAGACGACGGTGACCTAGGTGAGTGCATAGATGAAGCAGAGAGCTACAGACATGCCACTCAAGAGAATTGGCTACGTGCAAATGAGAAGTTACAAGAACTAATGAAGGCCAGTCAGATTGAATCGGGTTCTGTTGGGAGTACTTCTACAAATCAGTGTTGCCAGATTGTCTTACTCAGCTTCTTATATTTACTGACTTCCGAGCCAAAAACTGTCTCATGGACCCCGATAAGGAGATTCACTTATAATTATCATTAAAATCGTTAATTCCTGATGTTTCTTGGCAATCGTTAGGCGTCAGAAACCAGTAAATACTATGCTCTGAGTACGATAATCTGGCAACAGTGCTACAAATGGCAAGTCTCCTGAAGTGAAGATCCCCAAGCTTGAACTGCCAAAGTTTAAAGATGTTACAGAATGGCAGTCCTTCTGGGATCAGTTTAGCTCTCACATAGATGACACAGATTCCAGTTATAAGCAAGTCTACTTATCTGGTGTCTTTGTTAAAAGGAGAAGCTAAATCCGTAGTTCAAGGTCTCTCACATACTAGTGCTAATTACAGTATTGCTTGTGATCTACTGAAGGAGAGATATAACAGGCCTGAGAGAATTGTATTTGCCCATGTACAGTCCCTTTTGAGTGGCCATGTCCCTGGGAAGGCCAAGGGACCCAAGTATGTGACTCAATTTTGGAGTCTGAGATGAGATACTGACACACATCTGAAGTTTAGAGGCCCTAGGTGTGTCAGGCAAACAGTGTGAAATCTTCCTTTGGAGCCTCAGAGATGAGATACTGACACACATCAGAAGTTTAGAGGCCCTAGGTGTGTCAGGCAAGCAGTGTGAAATCTTCCTTTGGAGTCTCAGAGATGAGATACTGACACACATCTGAAGTTTAGAGGCCCTAGGTGTGTCAGGCAAGCAGTGTGAAATCTTCCTAACTCTCATTATCTTGTCCAGTCTGCCCAATGAGATTCGTCTGGAGTGGGCTCGCAAGGGTGCTGGACATGAGAGTGACCTCGACTGGCTCCTGACGTTTCTACGACAAGAAATTGAGAGCATCGAGAAGTCAGAGACCTTCAAGGACATCACTGCGGGTAAGAGGGAGAGTCTGTCTACCCCTGAAGAGAAGAAGAATTGGCAGACGCGGGAGCCTAAGGGAAGGGTATCATCCGCGGCTGCATTACACACATCTTCGGAAGGTGAGAAGCTCCTTTGTGGATTTTGCAACAAGAAACATGCTTCCGAGAGAGGCTTTGAGACCCAGAGACTTGGTGGAAAAGAACGCGTTGAAAGAATTAAGACTGCTGGAATGTGTTTCAAGTGCTTAGGCAAAGGACACATTGCTAGAGGGTGCTCGGCCAAGTGTCAGAAATGTAGAGGCTATTGTAGTGTGGCGACGGCCTGATGAACAAGCCTCCCATAACCCACTTAGCCAGGGGGGCACCTCTTTGGCAGACTCGGTAAGGGTGGCTCTCCCGTCACGCTGGTCGCGGGTTCAATCCCAGGCAGCCGGGGAACACCCTCACTCTGTCTTGATTAATTTCTCGTGTTATTTCGATACACGCAGAGGACGTGTTGAGAAATAGGAAGGATGGAAAGTAAGCTCGTCGGGGCATTACACTACTAGTAAAAGTGAACCTGTAAGAAGTGAGTCCGTAAAGGCAACTCAAGAACTAGCTGCTGATAATAGTAATGGAGAAACAAGTAAGAATCCGGCTACTAATTTTGCTGGAATTTCCTTGTCTAATATATCAGTTAATAAGGAGACATTTACTATACTGCAGACTGCTCAGGTGAGAGTTGCAGGAGCAAATGGTGTTCTTCATAGGGCTAAGTTGTTGTTTGATAGTGGCTCCAGTAGGACATATGTCAGTAGTAGACTTGTTAAGAAATGCAAACCCACATGGAACTCCAGCAAACCCATTTCTTCTTCAGTATTTGGAGGTGATAATTCCTCTAATATAAAGCAGTGCAACCTGTTTGATCTGAAGGTTCTTGATTGCAGTGATGCACCACACAAGTTAACAGCTGTATGATAGTTGCTCTAGTAGGACATATATCAGTAGTAGACTTGTTAAGAAATGCAAACCCACATGGAACTCCAGCAAACCCATTTCTTATTCAGTATTTGGGGGTAATAATTCCTCTAATATAAAGCAGTGCAACCTGTTTGATCTGAAGATTCTTGATTGTATTGTTATGCCGGACGTGTTACTTGGGTTCCGTGTCGCCGTCAGGAGACTCCGTGGGAGGGAGATATGTAAACACTTTGCACAGCTTCGGTAGTTTAATGTTCTTCCTTAGTAGTACACTTCACTCTGACTCTTCACTTACCACTAGCTTACTATGACTGGGACTGGCCCTCTCTCGCCCTATTCTCCTATATATATCCAGAACAGTACAGTCTAGAATATTACAGTATATTTCAGATCATACAAGAACATGTAGCAAAAATATATGCGAGTTGGCAACACTTCCCGCCTGGCGCCTGGCCGCGCCCCGTGGGGCGCGGACGGCTCGCCTTGCTCCCCACCCCTTTGCTCGTTCCTCCGGGAGCCTTCTAGAGGCCTATGGTCGCCGGGGGAAGCTTCCAGCACAACACTATCCCCCCCTCTTAATTGTGATCGTCCCGATCACACACTTATGTACAAACATAAGAGAATTAATCAAAACATAATAATCGTCGTATCGCTGTGGACGCCTGCGTTGTCTCTGTCTTCTGTTCGTTGCCTCCTGCGCGTCTGTCTCCTGGTGCGCCTCGTCGTCGTCCGCTTCTTGGGGTGTCCTGGAACATCTGCCGAAGCCGGAGGTTATCTCCCTCGGCTGAAAGGGCCAGGAGGCCTACGTCGTCGTCGACCTCCTCTCGGTCCTGGACGTCCCTTGCGTTTTCGTCGGCTGCTGGGTGTCTGTAGTTGTTCCAGGTGTAGTTTCCCGGACCGTGGTACCTCCATAGGCGGTTGACGTGGACAACTTTCGGCTTGGTCTTTTCCGTTCTCCGGATTCGGTAAGTCACGTCGGAGAGGCGTTCTAGCACAGTGTAAGGGCCTTCCCAGGGGCTCTGTAACTTCGGAGACTGTCCTTTCTTCCTCTGCGGGTTGTAAAGCCAGACTCGGTCTCCTTCCTTGAAGTCAACGTGGCTTGCCCTCATATTGTAACCGCGCTTCATGGCCTCCACGGAGAACTTCAAGGCACCACGGACTTGATGGTGCACCTCTTCCAGCCGTTCCTCTAGTTGACGGGCAAAACTGGAGGCGTTCCTTGGAAGGCTTTCCCCAGGAGGCCTTCCTGTCAGTAGGTCCACCGGCAATCGCAGCTCACGTCCAAACATCAGCTTTGCCGGTGAATACCCCGTAGTCTCGTGGGCGGCAGACCTGTAGGCCATGAGAAGCGCAGGCAGCTTCTGATCCCATGAAGACTGATCATTGTTGCACTGCTTGGCCAACTCCTGGCCCAACGTCCAATTAAACCTCTCCACCATTCCATCTGACTGTGGGTGCAGTGGGCTCGTCCGGGTCTTCTTGATACCCAGAAGCTTGCAGCACTCAGCAAGGACTGTTGACTCAAAATTCCTTCCCTGGTCGGAATGGAGCTCGTTAGGCACACCGAAGCGACAGAAGAACTCCTCCACCAAAACCTTGGCGATGGTAGTGGCTTCCTGGTCAGGGATGGCGTAGGCTTCCGGCCACTTGGTGAAGTAATCCATTGTGACACAGATGTACCTATTTCCGTTCGTCGTCAGAGGCAAGGGTCCTGCTATATCCACTGCCACCCGTTCCATGGGGGCTCCAACCTGGTATAGTTGCAATGGGGCACGGTGACGCTTCTTGGGGCCCTTCTTTGCACAGCACACCTCACACGCGTGACACCATTCTTCCACGTCCTTCCTCATGCCAACCCAGTAGAACCTTTGGCGCAGGCGACTCAGTGTCTTCTTTACCCCTAGGTGTCCGCTGGTGATGCTGTCATGCATTTCTTTCAAGACGCCTTCCCGGGACTTCACAGGTAACACCGTGGACCAGTAGTGGTCAAGACCATCATGAGAGACCCAGCGTCGCTGCAATACCCCGTCGTCTATCCGAAGAGTGTCCCACTGAGTCCAGTAATTCTTGGTGGTAGGGCTTTCTCTCGAGATTACTTCCCACCCAGGTCGCGTTGACGACTGACTCAGCCACTCCATAACTGGTCTCAGATCTCGGTCCTCCCGCTGCAGTTTTCCCAAGTCTTCCCATGGCACCTCCGCTGTCTGTTCCACTGTAGTGCGGCGGCACATATTCTGGACGCTTTCCCTCTGGAGGCAATGTTGACACTCCGGTAGGCATGGGCGCCGGCTCAAGCTGTCCGCGTTACCGTGTGTTAGTCCAGATCGGTGCACAATAGTGTAGTGATGCTGCTCTAGTTTACCTATCCAGCGAGCAAGTTGGCCCTCAGGGTTTTTCAGTGACTTCAGCCACCGCAATGCAGCGTGATCCGTGCGGATGGTGAAAGTTGCACCGTACAGGTAAGCATGGAAAAAGTCAAGGCTCTTGACTACTGCCAGGAGTTCTTTCCGGGTCACACAATAGTTTTTCTCGGCTGGGGTGAGCTTCTTGCTGAAGTAGGCCACAACCCGTTCCATGTCGGCACATGCCTGAGATAGCACTCCACCAATCCCCTCATCACTGGCATCACAATCCAGTATAAAAACTTAGAGGGGTCTGGTTAGTTGAGTACGGGCGAGCTTATGAGGCCTCCTTGAGCTTCTCAAAGGCAACCTGAGTTTCCGCTGTCCACTCAAACTTGCGCCCCTTCTTCGTCAGGAGGTGCAGTGGTGCAGCAATCGTAGCGAAGCCTTTCACAAACCTGCGGTAGTATGAGCACAACCCGAGGAAGCTCCGCAGCTCCTTCACGTTGGTGGGTGTCGGCCAGTCCCTTACCGCAGCCACCTTCTCAGGATCAGTGCGTACTCCAGCCTCGCTCACGATGTGTCCCAAGTATTGGACCTCCTTTTGGAACAGACAGCATTTCTTCGGGCTGAGCTTAAGGTGTGCAGCTCTAAACCGGGCGAAAACCTCTGATAGCCTTTCCATCTCCTGCTCGAAGGTCTGGCCAAAGACAATCACGTCGTCGAGGTAGATGAGTGCCGTCTTCCAGTGAAGTCCCTCCAGCACCCTCTCCATCAGCCGCTCAAACGTGGCCGGCGCGTTGCACAGGCCAAAGGGCATGACCTTAAACTGCCAAAGGCCTTGACCGTAGGAGAAGGCTGTTTTCTCTTTGTCCTGTTCCGCCATTTTGACTTGGTGATACCCAGACTTCATATCCAGTGTTGAAAACCACTTGGAGCCCACCAAGGCGTCGAGCGTGTCGTCGATCCGTGGGAGTGGGTATGAATCCTTGATGGTGAGATCGTTGAGGGCTCGGTAGTCCACGCAGCACCTGAGGGAACCGTCCTTTTTCCTGACGAGCACTACAGCAGACGCCCACGGGCTGTTGGACCGCTCGATTAACCCTTGTTGCCGGAGATCATCCATCACCTCATCCATCTCCTTGCGACGGGCTGGTGCCATCCTTCGAGGAGCTTGCTTCACTGGGCGGTGGCTACCTGTGTCGATGTGGTGCTCTACCAGGTCCGTACACCCCAAGTCCAGGTCTCCTGTGGAAAACACATCTGCATTTCTCACGAGAAGCTCCTGAGCTGTTCCACTTGGGGTTCCTCTAGACACTTGGAGCTCCTGTCAAACAGGTCGCGCAGGTAGTCAGGCAGCTCCTCCTGGGGCTTCGTCAGGGTTCTCCTGCAGACACAGGTTCTTGGTTTCTGGTCGATCTCTTGGCACAACCCCACCATGGTCCCTTGTTTTATTTTCTTTGGGCTGAAGGAGACATTGGCCACGACGACAGGCACTTCCGCTGCAGCAGGGTCTACCAAAGTACTGCCTACAATCACCCCGTTTTCTACCGGGCATCGACTTCCACTCTCTACCACACACAGGCTAGCCGGGGGGGCACCCGTAATTTGACAGGGTAACAGCATCTCCGACCTCGGAGGAATAATGGTGGTGCGCTTGACCGTCACTGGCAGGTCTTCCTTGTTCACAGTCGTCAGTGGCACCCTCCTTCCTCTTACAGTCAGCTGCTTAGCGCGAAAGTCCAGCTCGCACCTGTGGGAGACAAGATAATCCATACCTAGGATGCAGGGGTCATCCATGTCGGCCACGTACACAGAGAGGAACTCTTCCTTTCCTCCGAGCTCAAACTTCACGTCCACTGGGCCTCTGAGCTCTGCGTAGTGTCCTGTGACTCCGCACAGTCGATGCGGCGTCTTAGGAAGCCGACGATGACTCACCACGTCAGGCCGCACCAATGTGCGTTCCGAGCCTGTGTCGACGACCACAGGCCACAACACTCCGTCAACCTTGCCCTCCACTTGGCAGCTTGTCATGGTGGTTCTCCTGCACACTGATATCTTCGGGGCATGTACAGGACAGACTGGTCGTTGCCCCGTGAACCAGTCCTTCTTAGTTTCCCGAGTGGTGGTCCCTCGTTGGGGGCACATTTTTCCGACACTCATTCTTCCAGTGCCCCTTTTCTCCACAGGTCCAGCACTTGGGTCCTTCCCTGGGCTTCTTCTTAGCGGCACCTTTATATTCCTTCTTCCTCTTATAGCATTCGTTCTCCTTGTGCCCAACCTTCTCGCAGTACCAGCACGTTCCTTGGAACCTGTCTGTGTCGCTGACAGCGCCCTTTCGTGCCCTAAAGCCAGAAGTCGAGTCGTCCCTGAAGCTTGACAAGCTAGACCTAACAAAGGACTCAAACTCCATGGCACGTGCCAGAGCTTCCTGCATTGATGTTGGCTTAGCTTGGTTCATTTGTATCTTCAGCTGAGGGCTGTCCAGGGCATCGATGAATTGATCACGCAGCAAAACCGTCAGCAGGTCAGGGGTGGCACCTGGGTATGCCTTGTGCGCCATGCTCTCAAGGTCCTGAGCGAGTTCCTGAAGAGACTCGCCGCGCCTCCTGTTGCGGGTTCTGAACCTAACCCTGAAGAGCTCGTTCTGGTGCTTGGTCCCATATCGTTGCTCCAGCGCCTGTGCCAGCCCGCTGTAGCTGCCCTTTGTCGCATTGTCGAGCTGAGCAAGGACCTCCAGCGCCGCCCCTTTCAGGCTAGTGGCCAGCTGTACCGCGCACTCTTGGTCATCCCATCCGTTCCGAGCTGCCAACAGCTCAAACTGAGCGCGGTAAGCCTCCCAGGAGACCTTGCCATCAAACTCCTGAGGCTTCTTTCTAACAGGCGAACCCAGCAGACCCATGGGGCTGGCGGAACTTCTTGCGGGGATAAACTCAGGCGAAACAGGGCTCAAACTACCCCGGACTTGCGTAGGAGAAGCATCTTGGGTACAACTAGCCCCTGCAGGCACTGGCTGTCCGTTTCCAGCCAAGCAGTCTTCAAGGGCCTTCACTCTGTCACTTACGTCACAAACTGCCTGTTCAGTACGGTTCACCTTTCCCTGCACTTCTAATATTTCTTTGTGTGTCGTCTCCCGTACCACCTCCATCTCTTGTTGAAGATTTGTGTGTTCTTTCTCCACTTCTATCAGGCGTTGTCCCAAGTTTGTGGTTACATCAGTCATTTCTCTTCGCACTGACTCACTTCCATCTTGTACTGCTTTAAGCTGTAGCTGTAATCCTGTGAAGCGATCTTCTAGCTGTTCTTTGAGTTCTTGGAGTGTTCCTTCTTGTTGTTGCTGTGCTCTTTCTTGTTGTTCTTTGAGTTCTTGGTGTGCTCTTTCTTGTTGTTCTTTGAGTTCTTGGAGGGCTCTTTCTTGTTTCTCCCCCTGTAGTCTCAAGGCTTCCAAAAGTTCAGTCAACATGTTGTCCCTCTGGGCAGCTTGGGAACGAGTCTCCATGGCGAAAAACAAATGCCTACACTCCTGACACCAGTGTTATGCCGGACGTGTTACTTGGGTTCCGTGTCGCCGTCAGGAGACTCCGTGGGAGGGAGATATGTAAACACTTTGCACAGCTTCGGTAGTTTAATATTCTTCCTTAGTAGTACACTTCACTCGGACTCTTCACTTACCACTAGCTTACTATGACTGGGACTGGCCCTCTCTCGCCCTATTCTCCTATATATATCCAGAACAGTACAGTCTAGAATATTACAGTATATTTCAGATCATACAAGAACATGTAGCAAAAATATATGCGAGTTGGCAACACTTCCCGCCTGGCGCCTGGCCGCGCCCCGTGGGGCGCGGACGGCTCGCCTTGCTCCCCACCCCTTTGCTCGTTCCTCCGGGAGCCTTCTAGAGGCCTATGGTCGCCGGGGGAAGCTTCCAGCACAACAGTATGATAGTTGCTCCAGTAGGACATATATCAGTAGTAGACTTGTTAAGAAATACAAACCCACATGGAACTCCAGCAAACCCATTTCTTCTTCAGTATTTGGGGGTGATAATTCCTCTAATATAAAGCAGTGCAACCTGTTTGATCTGAAGCTTCTTGATTCCAGTGATGCAGCACACAAGTTAACAGCTGTTTGATAGTGGTTATGTCAGTAGAGACTTGTTAAGAAATGCAAACCCACATGGAACTCCAGCAAACCCATTTCTTCTTCAGTATTTGGGGGTAATAATTCCTCTAATATAAAGCAGTGCAACCTGTTTGATCTGAAGGTTCTTGATTGTATGATAGTTGCTCCAGTAGGACATATATCAGTAGTAGACTTGTTAAGAAATACAAACCCACATGGAACTCCAGCAAACCCATTTCTTCTTCAGTATTTGGAGGTAATAATTCCTCTAATATAAAGCAGTGCAACCTGTTTGATCTGAAGGTTCTTGATTGCAGTGATGCAGCACACAAGTTAACAGCTGTTTGATAGTTGCTCCAGTAGGAATCTAGTGCTTGGGCAATGTTCTCCATCCCCACATTTTATTGTCTTATTGTCCAGGGGGAGGTACTGCCCCCTCCCTTGTTGTGCTTTCCTTCCTACCATTGTATCTTTTTAGTTTCCTGGTGCTCCCTACACATGTACTAATAGTTGTATAATCACACTCTGTCCTGCCTGGGGGTTGGGATGGCATGTTCCTCCCTTCTCCCTTGTTGTTTACCTGCAACAATAAACTATCAATCAATCAATCATATGTCAGTAGAGACTTGTTAAGAAATACAAACCCACATGGAACTCCAGCAAACCCATTTCTTATTCAGTATTTGGAGGTAATAATTCCTCTAATATAAAGCAGTGCAACCTGTTTGATCTGAAGGTTCTTGATTGCAGTGATGCAGCACACAAGTTAACAGCTGTAGAGGTTCCAGTGATATGCCAACCCTTAGTAAGAACCACTGTGCCTGTGGGTATACTATGCAAATTCCCTGTGCCTCTTGTAGATGACTATCAGAGTGATTCCTATATGGATACAGATATACTAGTGGGTCAGGATGCTTACTGGAAATACATAATGTCTAATGAGTCTGTGCAGGTGGGAGGCATAGTGGCCCAAAGATCATTGTTTGGCTTGGTATAATCAGGGGGTTGGAATGCTTACACTAGTTCTAAGGTACCAGCAACCTCTCCACAGATGTTATGTATTTCTAAAGTGTCTGATTATGATGTAAGCAAGTTTTGGGACTTCGAGACTAAAGGGATACAGTCCAAGGAATCAGAGACTATAGGGATACAGTCCAAGGAATCAGAGACTATAGGGATACAGTCCAAGGAATCAGAGACTATAGGGATACAGTCCAAGGAATCAGAGACTATAGGGATACAGTCCAAGGAATCAGAGACTATAGGGATACAGTCCAAGGAATCAGATCATAAGTTTGAATCCGATGCTGCGTTGCAAGAGTGTTCACAGAATGTTTCATATGCTAAAGACAGATATGAAGTGTCATTACCTTGGAAAAGTGACTCCTTGAAAAGTGCCCTACTCAACAATGAGACACTTGTTATGAAGAGACTAGATAAGTTACATGCCAAACTAGACAAAGATGTTGAGTTGAAAACTGCATATTACAAGGTTTTTGAGGACTATGTGCAAGAGGGTATTGTTGAGGAAATTCCTAGTAATGAGATAGTCTGTGAGAATCCTACCTTTTATATGCCTAGTAACAGTACCAAGGTGAGACCTGTCTTTGATGCCTCAGCCAGTGGGTATATTGGAATTTCACTGAATGATTGTCTCTTGAAGGGTCCATCACTTAACCCAGATTTAGTAGAAGTGATGATCAGGTTTAGAAGATGGCCTATTGCTCTTACTGCTGATGTTACCAAGGCCTTTCTACAGTTGTGTGTGAAAAGACGAGACAGAGATGTACACCGTTTCTTGTTGAGAGATGAGGATGAGATTAAGTACATGAGATTCCTGCGGGCTCCCTTTGGAAACACTGCCAGCCCATTTCTATTGAATGCCACAATAAAACATCATTTAGAGAAGTATTCAAGTAGTGAAGTAATACAAGAACTGAAAGAGGATATGTGTGTAGATAACTGGCTGAGTGGTGCTGACAGTGTGGAGGAAGCTGCCTGCAAATTTAGAGAGGCTTGTGAGGTTTTGGCACATGCTGGCATGCCTCTGACTAAGTGGGTTTCAAACAGTAAATTAGTAACTTCCATGTTTCAGGATAAAGTTGATCAAGTACATGGAGAAGAAGGTACTAAAGTGTTAGGCCTACAGTGGTGTAACACTTCTGATGAGTTTTCTTTTGAAGGATTAGAATTGAACACCCAGACTGAGTTGACATATACCAAAAGAAGCACGCTGAGCTTGATTGCCAAGATCTTTGACCCTCTAGGTCTTATCAATCCCTTTGTGATGTTTGGCAAAATACTTTTTCAAGATATTTGGAGGCTGGGTCTTCAGTGGGATGATAAATTGCCTCAGGATGTGAAGCATAAATTTGAAAGATGGGTCCTGAGTGCAGCATCTCTCAGGGATTGGAAGATGGACAGATGTTATTTTCCTTTTCTTAAATGGAATAGCCTTACTGATGTAGAGCTTCATGCCTTTGGAGATGCTTCAGAGAAAGGTTACGGTGCCCCTGTGTATATATCCGTACCTGCTTACCAGCCTACAGGGTTGCATTAGTCACTTCAAAGTCGAGAGTGGCACCTATTAAGACCATAACTCTGCCCAGATTGGAGCTGATGGGGGCTTTATTGTGTGCTAGATTAGTAAGCTTTGTGAAGCATGCCCTCCATCTAAACATCAATGCCAAGGTATTTTGCTGGACTGACTCACAGATCAAGGGTGACCCTCTGAAGTGGAAAATGTTTGTTGCCAACAGAGTCACAGAAATTCAAAGCTTAACTCCACCAAGTTCTTGGCATCACTGCCCTGGACATGAGAATCCAGGTGATTTAGTTTCTCGAGGTGTCTTAGGTGATCAGATTGTGTAGTGCGGCGACGGCCTGATGAACGAGCCTCCCATAACCCACTTAGCCAGGCGGGTACCTCTTTGGCAGACTCGGTAAGGAGTGGCTCTCCCGTCACGCTGGTCGCGGGTTCAATCCCAGGCAGCCGGGGAACACCCTCACTTTGTCTTGATTAATTTCTCTTGTTATTTCGACACACGCAGAGGACGTGTTGAGAAATAGGAAGGATAGAAAATAAGCTCGTCGGGGCATTACAATTGTATCAAGTAAATTGTGGATGTGTGGACCATCTTGGCTAGCTGAACCTCTTAGTATAAAGGAAACAGAATCAATTTGTACAGATGAGGAGTACGAGACTACTGAGGCTCTAGCATGTGGAACTGTTCACCCTACTCCACCTGTGTTTGAGTTTGAGAGGTGGAGTGACTTTAGTAGAGCTTAACGTGTTGTTGCTTGGGTGTTAAGGTATACACATAATTGTATAACACCTGATAATAAGATTTCTGGTCCACTTTCAGCCAAGGAGTTGGATTATGCTCAGGTAAAGGTGTTTTATCATGTACAGAGAGATATATACACCTTCTCCTTCCCTCTCAAACACACACCTGCCCCTCCCACCACACAGCAGCTCCCCTTCTAATGTTTCCTCATGAGATTGCGGCTCTGCTGAGTGACAAGCCTCTTCCTAAGGGGTCAAAGTTGATTAATCTAGATCCCTTTCTAGATGATAAAGGTTTAATGAGAATCAGAGGTAGACTGGAAAATGCTGAATTGAGCTTTGACTGTAAACATCCAGTAATAATTCCAAAATGTCACCGAGCAAAGCTACTGGTCAAGTTTCACCGTCTCTTTCTCAAACATGCAGGTGTTTCTACTACTGTATCTACCTTGAGAGAAAGTTTCTGGATTATAGGAATTAGAAGACTTGCTAAGACTGTAATCAAGGAATGTGTAAGATGCCAGACATGACTCCAGAGCTTGTAGCCAGACAGCAGCCCCACTACCAGACTGAGAGTTAAGGCTGCTCCACCATTTACAGTGACTGGCCCTCTGTTTTGCTGGCCCTCTGTTTTGCTGGCCCTCTGTTTTGCTGGCCCTCTGTTTTGCTGGCCCTCTGTTTTGCTGGCCCTCTGTTTTGCTGGCCCTCTGTTTTGGTGGCCCTCTGTTTTGCTGGCCCTCTGTTTTGCTGGCCCTCTGTTTTGCTGGCCCTCTGTTTTGCTGGCCCTCTGTTTTGCTGGCCCTCTGTTTTGCTGGCCCTCTGTTTTGCTGGCCCTCTGTTTTGCTGGCCCTCTGTTTTCCCTTCTAAGAAATTCTACATGTTACTGTTCACCTGTGCTGTTGTCAGAGCTATACATTTAGAGCTCACTGACTCTATGAGTGTTGAGGATTGCATGCTTGCCCTACGCAGATTCATTGCACGGAGAGGGCTACCTTCAGTGGTGTACTCAGATAATGCCAAAACTTTTGTTGCTTGCAGTGGGCAAATACAGAAGGTTTGTGGTCATATATCTCCACACTGGAAGTTGATAGTCCCCCGTTCTCCATGGTGGGGAGGATGGTGGGAACGTCTGATAAGATCTGTCAAGTCTGCCATGAGGAAAACGTTAAGTGTTAAGTATATTTCCAGAAGTGAACTAGAGACTGTACTACATGAAATATAAACATGTGTAAACTCAAGACCTCTCACTCGTGTTGGGGATGAGCCTAATAGTGCTCTGCCTCTATCTCCCTCACATTTCCTCATTGGCAGAAATGCTAGTACTCACTCTGAGTTGGACCCCAAACCTTCCTGTATTTCCCCTCAAGATCTGAGGAATAGAGAACATTTGAGAAACCAAACTTTAGACAAATTTTGGAAGAGATGGAGCTCAGATTATATTTCCAATTTGCCCCCAGTTGTTAAGGGTTTCACTTCAAAATGCAGTATTAAAAAAGATGACTTGGTCCTGGTGAAGGAGGGCAACATTCCAAGGCTACAATGGCCCCTGGGTTTGGTTGTAGATATTTTCCCTGGTCAGGATGGTGTTCTCAGAAGTGTAAATGTGGAGACTTCCAGAGGAGTGCTAAATAGGGCAGTTCAGAAGCTACATAACTTGGAAGTATCTAGCCTTGAGTATATTGATGTTAATGAGACTGGGTTTGGTTGTAGATATTTTCCCTGGTCAGGATGGTGTTCTCAGAAGTGTAAATGTGGAGACTTCCAGAGGAGTGCTAAATAGGGCAGTTCAGAAGTTACATAGCTTGGAAGTATCTAGCCATGAGTATACTGATGTTAATGAGACTGTCCAAGATTTGCCTGAAGTTGGTGCAGCTGTCCAGGAGTCCTCAGATTCTAGTCCACTTCCTGAGACAGCTGCTGAAACTCGTACTCGCTCTGGTAGGTTTGTTAAAGTTCCTAGAAAACTTGACTTGTAACTTTAGTTGAAGTTCAAGTTGACGGACTAGTTTCTGAGGCTGTGAATTGTATTTCGTTAGTGATGTGTATGAATAATTTAAGGTTGATGCTTTATACTCAGGAATACAGTTGTCATATGTAATAGGAGTATGTTGAAGTTAATGAAGAAGTTATTTAAGTTTCCCATAAAAGTACAGTTTCTTTAATTACTCCACATATTTTTATAAATCCAGAAGTTTAAGCTGAAATTACTGAATCCATTATTTTCCTTCATTATAATTAATTTCATTTAGTTTCTGTAAATCAAGTTTTGTATTCTTAGTGAACTGAGATAGGTGTATATTTGCCTTGTCTGTACAATTTCCTGTAGTTGAAAATAAACACGACTTAGCAAAAAGAGCGAGACCAAGCCGCTGCCAGCCCTTTTTCTACTCTCCGTTCACATCCAGATCGGTGGTGATAATTTTAACACTGGCAACCCAGGCAGTACCCATTCAACTCGTGCAGTGTAGAGCCTGGCTCGTATATGTGTCCTGTGTTGACCTGTCTTGACCTCCCCTGACCCCCCGCGCCCCCTATACTGACAGGCTGACCACAGGGGGCGAGGCTAGACATCCCTGGAAGCCTGTTAAGTGGTGGAGAAAGCCTTAGTGTTACGTGGGTGCTGGGAGAGGCCTTGAGACGGGGTTGTTTACATTTCAGTGCGCCGCGGGAGACTCAGAAACGTTTAATCGAGCAAATGTTTGAACGTTTGTATGGTGGAGGGCAAGGCTGGAGCATACGAGGAAAGGTTTGAACGTTTGTATGGTGAAAGTAAAGTTTAGTTACAGAAAAAAGTTGACGTTGACGTAAGGAAATGTGTGTGTGCGTGTGTGCGTGTGTGTGTGTTCGAAGTTAAGTGAGGAAAACATTATAAGAAAATCCATGACGATAAAAATAACCCAATAGCCTAGCCACGAGAGAGAGAGAGAGAGAGAGAGAGAGAGAGAGAGAGAGAATCAGAAATTTATATTTACATAGAGAATACATAGATTTACATAGAAATCACCCATAAGACCCATGGAGAGAGAGATTTGCATAAATTTACATAGATTTACATAGAAAATCAGACCACACAGACCCCGTGGTCCAGAGAGAGAGAGAGAGAGAGAGAGAGAGAGAGAGAGAGAGAGAGAGAGAGAGAGAGAGAGAGAGAATAAATAACCACGCCTTAACAGTGGAAGTTATGTAGCTATATAAGTGTCAATAGATAGACAAACTCCAGTGAATGTGTCGATGATAAAAAAGAAATGAAATAAAATAAAATATCGCACAAAAATGAAAAAGAAAGAAAAGACTTACCAGCAAGAGAAGGAGGAACAACAAAGAAGAGGAGGAGGAGGAAGAAGAGGAAGAAGAGGAGAACGCACACGGTTAGTTAGTAGCCTAGTCTGTCACCCGCCTCACACACACCACGGGCTGAAGCGTGGGGTCTGTGTTAAGCCCTCACACACCACCGGGCATTGTGTGTGTGTGTGTGTGTGTGTGTGTGTGTGTGTGTGTGTGTGTGAGGGCGTTCAGGGAGGATGGTCTCTCTCTCTCTCTCTCTCTCTCTCTCTCTCTCTCTCTCTCTCTCTCTCTCTCTCTCTCTCTCTCTCTCTCTCTTCATGATAAATTATTTCTGAGATTCATCAAAATTTCAGTAAATCTACTTATTTCTTACGTGTGTGTGTGTGTGTGTGTGTGTGTGTGTGTGTGTGTGAGGGCGTTCAGGGTTCTCCTCACGAGCCTCCTGTGTGTTGTGTGTGTTGCGGGTCACCACCACCACCACCACCATCACCACCACCGTCACCACCACCATCACCACCACCGCGAAGACGACGAAAAGTAGGTGCCAGATGAATGATAATTGTTGATATTAGTTTCGGTGTGTTCCTTCCTCTTCCTCGTGTCCCCGCTCTCACAGAAAAGCCCCCCCAATAAAGCGAGGAAAAAGCCAGTCCCAATTACACTGTGCTTTGATATGTTATGCCAATTGTCTTCCGAGTACCCTTTCCCCTCCGCGTCCTCCACCCGTGACGCCTGAAGGAAAGGGGGAAAAAGTATGACCTCAGGATTAGGGTCTGTTTGGTTAGGTGTATTTCTCTTCCTCTCCCTTCGCCCATAAAACCAGTGGAGGAAGCCCCAGACGAGATTGCTCCTCCTTGTTGACTCAGTAGGCATTGTTTTTGGCGTCATTTTCTTTACTTTTTGCTTGAGTATTATAACACATTCATACTTCATCCCTGTACTCATCGAGGGGAAGTGTTTGGGTATGTAGAAGTTTATATATTCTCCCTTGATGTCCTTTCATGGGCCTCAACAATCATAGGCGTAGGGAGCCCTCCATGGGGGGGGGAACTATGTTTTGTTTTGTGTGTGAGTGTTTGAAGTTACTGTCAAGAGCTCTTGGAGTTTTGCGTTAATTTGTTTTCAAATTATAAGGCCTTGTCATTCCTGTGGACCACAATGATTTACATGGACGTGGAGAATTTTGTTGGTTCTTCAGTACTTGAGTATATCTTGTCCGTGGAGGCTGTGGTCACTATCTTATCTGCTACTGTATCTATCTATCAATCTATCTATCAGTGTGTGTGTGTGTGTGTGTGTGTGTGTGTGTGTGTGTGTGTGTGTGTGTGTGTGTGCGGCAAGGGAAAGCTTTTTTTTATTTTTTACAACAAAGGAGACAGCTCAAGGGCACAAAAAAAGTAAACAATAATAAAAAAAAGCCCGCTACTCGCTGCTCCTAAAAAAATAATTCAAAGAGGTGGCCGAAAGAGAGGTCAATTTCGGGAGGAGAGGTGTCCTGATACCCTCCTCTTGAAAGAGTTCAAGTCGTAGGCAGGAGGAAATACAGATGAAGGAAGATTGTTCCAGAGTTTACCAGCGTGAGGGATGAAAGAGTGAAGATGATGGTTAACTCTTGCATAAGGGGTTTGGACAGTATAGGGATGAAAGAGTGAAGATGCTGGTTAACTCTTGCATAAGGGGTTTGGACAGTATAGGGATGAAAGAGTGAAGATGCAGGTTAACTCTTGCATAAGGGGTTTGGACAGTATAGGGATAAAAGAGTGAAGATGCTGGTTAACTCTTGCATAAGGGGTTTGGACAATATAGGGATGAAAGAGTGAAGATGCTGGTTAACTCTTGCAAAAGGGATTTGGACAGTATAGGGATGAAAGAGTGAAGATGCAGGTTAACTCTTGCATAAGGGATTTGGACAGTATAGGGATGAAATAGTGAAGATGCTGGTTAACTCTTGCATAAGGGGTTTGGACAGTATAGGGATGAAAGAGTGAAGATGCTGGTTAACTCTTGCATAAGGGGTTTGGACAGTATAGGGATGAAAGAGTGAAGATGCAGGTTAACTCTTGCATAAGGGGTTTGGACAGTATAGGGATGAAAGAGTGAAGATGCAGGTTAACTCTTGCATAAGGGGTTTGGACAGTATAGGGATGAAAGAGTGAAGATGCATGTTAACTCTTGCATAAGGGGTTTGGACAGTATAGGGATGAGCATGAGTAGAAAGTCGTGTGCAGCGGGGCCGCGGGAGGGGGGGAGGCATGCAGCTAGCAAGTTCAGAAGACCAGCCAGCCTGAAAAAAGCGATAGAAGATAGAAAGAGAGGCAACATGGAGGCGGAATTTAAGAGGTAGAAGACTATCAGTAGGAGGAGGAGAGCTGCTGCACACAGTCGCCGCTTTCACCATCTTGGCGGCTGCAACACAAGAGGTGACAGGGTTGTGGCTTTGTGGGTAAATCACTCGGAGGATTTTTTACAAGTTTATTTTCCCTTCGTCGTCCGTACAGCGGCCTCGATCGTTCCTTAGTCCTTACATACACACATCGAGTCGTATTACAAGACATTTCGCCGGCCAAGAACACATATTTGACAAGGCTTTCGTAGGATTTGTGGGCATTTCCAGGGGTAGTTTTATGACCCTGGTGGTAGTGTGAGTCTTCTTCCTCTGAACGACCTAGAAACACGGGAGTTTCCAGGGGTAGTTTTACGACCCTGGTGGTAGTGTGAGTCTTCCTCTGTACCGTGAACCTGAAGAAACACATATTTGACAAGGCTTTCGTAGGATTTGTGGGCATTTCCAGGGGTAGTTTTATGACCCTGGTGGTAGTGTGAGTCTTCTTCTGTACCGTGAACCTGAAGAAACACATATTTGACAAGGCCTTCGTAGACGTTGTGGGCATTTCCAGGGGTAGTTTTATGACCCTGGTGGTAGTGTGAGTCTTCCTCTGTACCGTGAACCTGAAGAAACACATATTTGACAAGGCCTTCGTAGACGTTGTGGGAGTTTCCAGAGGTAGTTTTATGACCCTGGTGGTAGTGTGAGTCTTCCTCTGTACCGTGAACCTGAAGAAACACATATTTGACAAGGCCTTCGTAGGAGTTGTGGGCATTTCCAGGGGTAGTTTTATGACCCTGGTGGTAGTGTGAGTCTTCCTCTGTACCGTGAACCTAGAAACACATATTTGACAAGGCTTTCGTAGGATTTGTGGGCATTTCCAGGGGTAGTTTTATGACCCTGGTGGTAGTGTGAGTCTTCCTTTGCATGAACCTAAAGAAACACATATTTGACAAGGCCTTCGAAGGAGTTGTGGGCATTTCCAGGGGTAGTTTTATGACCCTGGTGGTAGTGTGAGTCTTCCTCTGTACCGTGAACCTGAAGAAACACATATTTGACAAGGCCTTCGTAGGAGTTGTGGGCATTTCCAGGGGTAGTTTTATGACCCTGGTGGTAGTGTGAGTCTTCTTCTGTACCGTGAACCTGAAGAAACACTCACTGGAACCCGACGAAGCGAGTGTCTTATAATTCCAACTTTATACGTGTGTTTCTCGTGTATTGAAAAAGTAAGTTGTCCCATGCGTCGAGTTTCTCCTGCTATATCACGTAATATCAAAACTATCTGTGTTCAGTCTTTATCTTAGAGTAATGCAAAATGTTAAAAACTGTTTCCTGAAAGTGCGCCCTAGTACAATTTTTACTACTACTACTACTACTACTACTACTCTCTCTACTTATAAATCCACCCGGGCCATCCTCTGTACATCTGCCTTTTCCTTCAGTCTCTCCTATTTACCTACCATGCTCTCCCTCCATACCTCAACACTGTCCTGGGGTCGTAGGAGTGAGCAAACACACCCACAGGAAGAAGAGCGTCACAGCTATATACGCCTTCAGGCCGTAGTCATGAGTCGCCAGGTCGTCACACGCGCATCGGTAACTCTGTGGGTCATGCCTTTCTTAAACATTTCGGAGCCCAAACACACAAATTTGGCAAGGCTTTCGTAGACGTTGTGGGCATTTTTTGGGGTCATATTCTCAAACATTTTACCGCACATACACAAATTTGGCAAGGCTTTCAAGACGTTGTGGGCGTTTCCAGGGGTAGTTTGTTGACCCTGGTGGTAGTGTGACCCTTCTTCTGTACCACGAACCTAGATACACATATTTAACAAGGCTTTCGGTGACGTTGTGGGCGTTTCCAGGGGTAGTTTGATGACCCTGCTGGTAGTCTGACCCTTCTTCTGTACCATGAACCTAGAAACACATATTTGACAAGGCTTTCATAGGAGTTGTGGGCGTTTCCAGGGGTAGTTTGTTGACCCTGGTGGTAGTCTGACCCTTCTTCTATACCATGAACCTAGAAACACATATTTGACAAGGCTTTCATAGGAGTTGTGGGCGTTTCCAGGGGTAGTTTGGTGACCCTGCTGGTAGTGTGACCCTTCTTCTATACCATGAACCTAGAAACACATATTTGACAAGGCTTTCATAGGAGTTGTGGGCGTTTCCAGGGGTAGTTTGGTGACCCTGCTGGTAGTGTGACCCTTCTTCTATACCATGAACCTAAAAAAACACTTATTAGAAGCATGATTTTTCTTCTTTTATAGTTTTGGAAATAGATGCTGGGAGAGACGGTATAATCTGAGGACATGAATCTCTTATCTCTCTCCTTTATCTCTGTCAATGCCTATCTCGCTTCTATCTCTATTTCTATCGCTCCTCTATCTCTATCTCTATTTCTATCCCTCCTCTATCTCTATCTCTATTTCTATCGCTTCTATCTATCTCGTCACGCCTAAAGAGATTTCCTGATAAGAATTTCAGAAACAACTCTCTCTCTCTCTCTCTCTCTCTCTCTCTCTCTCTCTCTCTCTCTCTCTCTCTCTCTCTCTCTCTCTCTCTCTCTCTCTCTCTCTCTCTCTCTCTCTCTCTCTCTCTCTCTCTCTCTCTCTCTCTCTCTCTCTCTCTCTCTCTCTCTCTCTCTCTCTCTCTCTCTCTCTCTCTCTCTCTCTCTCTCTCTTCTCTCTCTCCTCTCTCCTCTCTCTCTCTCTCACTCTCTCTCTCTCTCTCTCTCTCTCTCTCTCTCTCTCTCTCTCTCTCTCTCTCTCTCTCTCTCTCTCTCTCTCTCTCTCTCTCTCTCTCTCTCTCTCTCTCTCTCTCTCTCTCACACACACACACACACACACACACACACACACGGGGCCTCTCCTCTTCAGCAGCGGGTCGCAACACCTCCACAAGCTCTCCGTTGGCCCCAACCTTCGTCGTCCTCAACTTTGTACTCCAGACACCCGCCTCTTTTTTAGGAGGAGGAGGAGGAGGAGGACTTTCTTATTTCTTGGTCTTTGCTGCTGTGTTTCTTCCCGCCTGTTGGTAAAGGAAGAAGTATTGGTCAGAGGAGGAGGAGGAGGAGGAGGAGGAAGGAGAAAGAGGAAACATGGAAATGCAGGCAACAGAAAGCCTATTGGTTCATTACGAGGTTGCCCGCTTTGGTGATTCAATCTGCTCGACAGCCACTTGGGGCCTGGGGAGCAGATGAAAGCACCTCGATATTGAGGAGCAGATGAAAGCACCTCGATATTGAGGAGCAGATGAAAGAACCTCGATATTGAGGAGCAGATGAAAGCACCTCGATATTGAGGAGCAGATGAAAGCACCTCGATATTGAGGAGCAGATGAAAGCACCTTGATATTGAGGAGCAGATGAAAGCACCTCGATACTGAGGAGCAGATGAAAGCACCTCGATATTGAGGAGCAGATGAAAGCACCTTGATATTGAGGAGCAGATGAAAGCACCTTGATATTGAGGAGCAGATGAAAGCACCTTGATATTGAGGAGCAGATGAAAGCACCTCGATATTGAGGAGCAGATGAAAGCACCTCGATATTGAGGAGCAGATGAAAGCACCTTGATATTGAGGAACAGATGGAAACACCTTGATATTGAGGAGTAGATGTAAGCACCTCGATATTGAGGAGCAGATGAAAGCACCTTGATATTGAGGAGTAGATGTAAGCACCTCGATATTCAGTTTACTCCCGACGCAGCGAAGTGACGGTCGATTCTATATTTGAAGGAGTTGATGGTATTCGCATTTACCACTTCTGAGGGAAGGTTGTTCCAGTGACGGATGACTCGGTTTGAAAAGAAATTCCTTCCGATGTCTGTGTTACATCGACTCGACTGAATGGGTCAACCGTTATTTCTAGTTCTTGAGTTGGTTTGTAGTTGAAAGAATTTGGAGTAATCGACGTTATTGAACTTTTTCAGATACTTGAAGACTTGAATCATATCCCCTCGTAGGCGTCTTTTCTCCAATGTAAAGAGATTGAGTCGCTTGAGTCGTTCCTCGTACGGTTGAGCCCTTAAGGTTGGAATCATCTTTGTGGCGCGTCGTTGAATCCTTTCCAGTAAAGCAATGTCCTTTCTGTAATTAGGAGACCAGAACTGTACTGCATACTCGAGGTGCGGTCTTACCATGGAATTATACAAGGGTAGCATCAGGAAGAGGAAAAGTATGTGTTGTTGCTATTTCTTGACCCGATGTGCATTACTTTACATTTGGTAGTGATAATAAAGGACATATGTCACTTATCTGAACAGTGAGTGATCTGGTCCAGGTCTCTCTAGATATGTTTTGCACTCTGCTGTCGTGAGGGCCTTCCCCCCACTCTACTTTGTGTGGTCGACAAGTTTAAAAAGGGTGGATTTTAACCCGGTAGCTGCGGGGATCATGTTTCTTAATGGTCCCTCTAAGCGAGAAAAATGAGAAAAAATCATCACTCATGAAAACCTTTCATAATATATATCAAAGCATTTGTGATCAGATTATGTATCATCTATTTTTGGGGGTTTATATCATGGCACAAATTTGGCCCGTCGCTGCTACACGGTAAAGCCACAAATTTGGCCCGTCGCTGCTACACGGTAAAGCCACAAATTTGGCCTATCACTGCTACACGGTAAAGCCACAAATTTGGCCCGTCGCTGCTACACGGTAAAGCCACAAATTTGGCCCATCACTGCTACACAGTAAAGCCACA